>NW_020885189.1:0-10325 GCF_003945725.1 Corapipo altera
CACCGCCCGCAGCGCCGCTCCCGCCGCCGCCGGTGCGTCTCGCAGGCCCCGGCCCTCACTTCCGCCTTTACCCGTTCCGCTTCCGGATCCGCCCACCCCTTCCGCCCCCTCCCTGCGCCTACAGGCGGCGAGAACTGCCAATCATTCTGGCCCCGCCTAGGGGGGACCCCGCCTCCTCTAGAGCGCCCCGCCCCCACGTTAGCAGGGCGTGACGTCATTGCGCGTCCGCGAAGACTGCTGGGAGTTGTAGTCCAGAGTGTCCGGGCGGACCGGGAGCGGGGGGCACCCGGGGCGGCCCCGGGCAGGGCGGAGACTCACTGGAGCCGAGGCTGGAAAAATAGAGCCTTTATTTCCCGATGTGGCGGGGGACGCGGGAGGGGCGGGGCAGAACCACGGGAACTACAGCGGCGGAGGGGCGGCAGCGTCCGTGACCCCTGGAGACCCTCCCGGGGATCTCCCGGATCCACGAGGGATTTCAGCCTCCAGGTCCCCCCCCGAGTCCCCGCCGCCCGCCCCTCCCGAGCCCGGCTGGGCTGTGAGAAAGGCCCCGTGGGCGAAGAGTATAAAACCGTATCAAAATCCCTGCAAGAGTTCGGAGCGCGACGTCCCGGGGGGCCCCGGGGGCGGGGAGCACGGTCAGCCTGGGCAGGGTCCCCCCGGCGGGGTCTCCCCGGTCCCGGCTCCCCCGATCCCGGCCCCCGGTGCCCGCGGGGTCAGTGGGAGCTAGTGGAGCCGGACCGCGGCTCCGGGCGGGCGCGGGGCCAAGCCCCGGCCGAGCAGCCGGGGAAGGAGAGGGCGGAGCGGGGCGGCAGCGGGGGAGGCTGCGAATCCGAGCCCCGGCGGGGATCGGGGCCGGGGGGGTTCCCCCGCGGCGGGCTCGGCCCCTCGGCTCCGACCCAGGGGTGCCGCAGGGCGGTGGCGTGGGCAGAGAGGCTGCGGACCGGACAGCGCTTCGCCCGGGGGCTGGCGGAGGGGGAGCTGCGGGAGCTGGGGGGCACCGGGGGCGAGGGGGGCACGGGAGGCGAGGACGGCACCGAGGTAGCGGGCGGCGGGAGCCGGGGAGGCGTCGGGACTGCCACGGGCAGGCGGCAGGGGCAGGCGGGGGGCTGCAGGGCACCCAGGTGACCCTTGAGCAGCTCCATCATGCCCTGCAGCTCCCGGCTGAGGTGCGAGACCTCCTGGTTGAGATGGTTGATCTGGAAGGGATGAAGAGCAGTGAGCACCGGGCGGTGCCCCCGGGGCTCCCGGGGACGCGTGCCCACCCCTGGTCGCCGCCGCACCTCCTGGTTGAGCCTGCTGATGTTCTGCTTTATCTGCTCTGCCTCCATCGCCAGGGCTGGGCAGCCCACGTCGGTCCCTGACGGGGGAGACACGGCTGGTGGCAGAGGGCTCCCCGAGCTCCCCACCCCGGGGCCAGAGCCCTGGCATTGGCCGGCATTGCTGGCGGTACCTGAGGTGGGGGAGTCCCTCGTCGCGCTCGGCAGCGGCGGGTCCACGTTGAAGCAGAAGGTTTGTGGCCCTGATGTCCCCCCGTTGTCTTCAATCCCATCCACGACTCTAGAGAGGGAGGGGGTGAGAGCTGCCCCGCACCACCCCCTCCTCCCTCTGTTACCACCTCCAGCAGCACCCCGGGACCCTTCGCAGCCTGGCGGGCACAAACCCGCAGCAGTGGGACGAGCCACCAGCACGTCCCAGCCGTACCTGGGGCTGAGGTCCGGGGGGCCGCTGGCGTGCAGGGACGGGATGAGGAGCTTGGCCGGCCTCCGGCCATCCCGCTCCGGGAGCCGGGCGTCCCGCCGGCACTGCGGAGAGGGGCTGCGGCCGCGGCTGCCGCGGGCCGGGGAGCGGCAGTTGCGCCGTAGGGCTGAGACCTGGCACAGCTCATCGCCCAGGAGGCTGCTCAGGGAGCCGCGGCGCGCCGGGCTGCTCAGCTGGGGCAGCAGCAGCTTGCGGCGGGGGGGGGCTGGCGGGCGACTGCTGGAAGACCTCGTCGAGTTCCTCCTCATCCTCCAGAATAGAGGGAAGGGGCTTCTCCGGGGCAGCACCGCTCTCCGGACGAGGCTGCGGTTGGGCAGGAAATCAGGGCTGGTCCAGGGCATGACCACCCCCGCCCCGTCCTCCCCCATCGCCCTGGCACGGTACAAACCTGCGGCAGCCGCGGGGACCGGGAGTAGCGGCAGAGCCCCTGCGGAGAGAGCAGACGGCACCGGCTCAGCAGCAGGTGGGACCCCCGCACGGCTGCACCGGGACCGGCTACAGGCCACAACCCCCTGGTCTCTAGGTGCCCCCCTGGACAGCCAAACCTCCTCCAGCCGCACACATCAGCCCCAGCCCCAGCCTTCGGCAGCCCCTTGCCCACTCTCCTTTCTCTGCTGCTGCTGTGACAATGGTGAACTGCCTGAACCAGAGCTAAGACTTTGTCCTAAATCCCATCCCAGGCTCAGCCATCAGAGCACCATCTCTGCCTGGAGGGTGCAGCCAGATGAGGAGGGTGACTGGGCTTCTGCAGGACCTGGTGCACACTCCTGGCATCCTCTGTCCCTGATTTGTTTACACCTCTCCTGTGCAATGGACATGATGGGTCTTGGTAGGGCTGTTTGGGACCTAGAGAACAACCTCCCACCCCACCTCCACCGGGCCTGTGGGCAGTGGGTACTGGGAGAGATGCTCTGGAGGAGCCCCCAGCCTCTCACAGCAGAGTTGGGGGAGGAAAAGTGCTGCAGAGCCATTTCTGCCGCAGAACATCCCCCCAGCTGCTGAAGCCATCAGCATGACTAAACCTGCAGCCCCCGGCTGTCTCCTGCACTCTGGGGGGCTGTGCCCCAGCTGCTTATCCTGCAGTGCCCCCTCAGTTCCCTCTGCCTCAGCCTTCTGCATTGCAAATGCTCTTTTTGCCAATTCCCCAGGTTGCACAGAGCTAAGACAGTATGTACCTGTACACAGGGGTGGCAGAGCCGCAGCCACCACCCCAGCCTTGGAGCCTGGGGACCGTGAGCATGGGGTGCAGAGACCCCCCTTCCATGGCTGTGCCACAGTCCCAGCCCTGCTCTGGTCCCCTGGGCCACGAGAACGGGAAGGGGCCTGCGAGACAGGGCATGCACCCACCTCCATCTCGCTGCCCTCCCGCAGGTTGAAGGTCAGGTCCTGGTGAATGTCAGCTGTGAACTTGCTGGCGTACTCAGGGTAGAGCTGCAGCACCTCGCAGAGCCCCCGCAGCCCGATGTGCTGCAGGTCGCAGTAGGTCAGCGCCTTCACATCCGCGTTGGTCTTGATCACCTGGTCCGTGCTGCACAGGTCGGCACCGATCAAATCCCCTTTGCCTGCAGGAGGGGACCAAGGTGGGCTAGCGGTGTGAGCCCTGGGGCCCTCACCCTGCCGGGCAGCAGGAGGGGCTGGGGCAGAGCCCACGCCGCCTGCCCTCACCCAGGATGGCCTGGACCACGTTGTCCTTCAGCACCTCGAGGGAGCCGGAGCAGACGAAGTAGTTGGCCTGCAGCGCGTCGCCCTGGCGCAGCAGGTACTCCCCTGGGGCGCAGAATGAGGTCTTGATGTGGAGTGAGAGGGAGCGGAGGCAGCCCCGGCTGGCTGTCTCGAAGATGGGCAGCTGCAGGATGTCCTTGTTGAGGTGCATGGCCACGTCCGCGCGCAGCTCATCGGGGAAGTCGTGCAGCAGCTGGGGAGAGGAGCCAGGGTGCTGGGCATAGCAGGCAGGGAGGGAGCAGGGAGAAGCCTTCCCACAGCCCTGCAGCCCCAGGGGACAGGTGCCCCTCTGGATCAGGGAATCTCTCTGCTTGGCTGCCCTGGTGCCTCAGCAGAACCCAGCAGCCCCAGCTGGCAGAGAAGGGCCCTGGATGTGGTGGTGGGCTGCCTCTACTCTGTGTACCTGTCCCATTCCCTGTGCTGGCAGGAATCGGCCCCAGACCTTGTCCCTCCAGTGCCACACTCACAGCTGGCCCTGCCAGCCCCATCACCCCTGTGCTGGGTGTAGGACCGGGCCAGAGGGGGCTGGCCCAGCCTCACCAACACCTCCTACCTCGTTAGCATCGATGCCATTGTTCACCGACCAGGTGGTCTGGAAGTACTCCAGCATCCTCTGCTTGAGCTGCTGGGGCAGGCGGTGGACGCGGATGAAGTCCTTGAGGTCCTTCATGCGGGTGTGGTAGAGCGAGCGGCGGGAGTACATGCGCTGGATGATGGCTGTGACGTTGCCAAAGACCACGGCATGCATCAGCGCTGGGGGCGGCAGGGCAGCGTCAGGCCCGGTGAGGGGTAGCACAGGAGGCTGCTCCCCAGACCGCAACCCAGGGCTGTTTCACGTGGCACACGTGTCCATCACCTCCCCTACCACCCTGCTCGGGACCCGTTGCTCCAGCAGCCAGAGGTGAGCCCCCCCACCCAGCCCTGCTCCCCGCCTCACCCCCGATGAGCATGGTGCAGATGGAGAAGATCTTCTCGGCGTCGGTGTTGGCACAGACGTTGCCAAAGCCCACACTGGTCAGACTGCTGAGGGTGAAGTAGAGGGAGGCGATGTAGGTGCTGCGGATGGAGGGGCCCCCCATCGAGTTGTTGAAGTACGGAGCCTCCAGCCTCTTGCCCAGCTCGTGCAGCCAGCCTGCCAAGCACAGCCCGGGGTTAGCCCTCACCCAGGGGCCAGTACCCCCCTTCCCGGGGCTGTCCCTGCCCCAGCCTCCCTTTGTGGGCAGGAGCCAATGGTGAGGGCTGCACCCCCTGCACCACTGCCCCACAGGAGTGCTCTCTACCCGCGGCAGGGGGGGACCCCGGCACCCCAAACCTGCTCACCGATTTCCCAGGTGCGGGGGTCGTTGCTCTCCAGCTCCTTGCGGCCGATGACGTACCAGATACAGGCCAGCCAGTGCGCCAGCAGCGCGAACATGGACATGAGCAGCGTGAGCACCATGGCGCTGTACTGCGAGTACCGGTCCAGCTTCTGCAGCAGCCGCAGCAGCCGCAGCAGCCGCACCGTCTTCAGCAGGTGAACCAGCGAGGTCTGGGGGGCAGGCAGGCAGGTAAACCTGGCGGAGCTACAGGCAGGGGCAGAAACAGACCCCAACACCCCTCCCCGGGACAGGGACCCTTTGCCACTCCCACAGATGGCAGGAGGGTTGTGGGCTGTGGGGTCTGCTGGGGAGAGCTCCTCCCCAAGCAGCCTTCCACCCCCATGCCCAGCACCCAGCAGGCAGCCGGAGTCACGGCTTGTCAGGGCACAGAATCCCCTGGGGATACATGGGTGCTGGAGAGGGGCAGGGAGGTGGGCAGTGGGAGGGGCAGCGGGCAGCTGTAGCTTTGCTATAGGAGGCTGCATTTGTGCCAGCAACACTCACCACGGTCACATTGAAGATGTAGAGCAGATCGAAAGGCAGAGCAGCAATCAGATCCACAAAGAACCAGGTGGCCACATAATGGATGCAGATGGAGCGGGGGTCGTACACCACCTGGCCTGACTGGCTCACGTATGTTGTCCGGAAGTTCAGGATGATGTCTGCCCCAGGAGAGCAGGACCAGCCCTCATCACCCCTGCTGTGGCTTGGAAGCTGAGCCAGAGCCCACAGCGAACATGGGTCTCTCTCCCAGAGTGCTCAGGGGCAGCAGCAGAGGCACTGCAATGCCAGTTCCCCTCTCCCCCACCCCTCATCCCTGTCCCACCGTGTCCCCCGTCCCGGATGGATGCTTGGCTCCACACATGGACCTACCCAGGATGAAGAGCATCTCCACAGCGATGTCACTGATGATGGTGCTGCGGGCAGCCGAGAGACTGTCCTCCATGCCCATGAAGCACACATTGTAGGGGACGGTGATGGCTACATAGAAGGTGGCCATCAGGATCAGCCAGTCCCAGAGCGCCTTAAAGATGCTGTAGTGGAGCAGGATGAAGCGGGACTTCTGCACCGAGGCCACCTTGTACTCGGGGATGGATGGCTTGCCCTCAAACACGTTCTGGGGGAGCAAGCATGGGGTGGTACAAGGATCGTGCAAGGCCTGCAAGAGGGTGAGGGCCACCACAGGCCCCGCTCCTCCTGAGTCCTGCCAGTCTGGCTGCCATTCCCTGATGCCAGGGTGATGGATGCACTGATGTCACCCTCAGAGGTGGGTACAGAATGCCTGATTACGGCACATCAATTAACACGATGTCAATGCTAATAACAGTAATCCCCTGGCACCGCCAGCTGCTGCCCAGAACCATCTCAGGGGCCAATTCATGTGCTGGGGCAGAGACCCCCCCTGCAGGGACACAGCACTGACAAGAGGCAATGTGACACCAGCTGGGTGAGGGCAGAGCCAGGGCCATCCCACCCCAAATCCCCAAAATTCAAGATTGATGCAGTGACACCCTTTGCTTGCTCACCAGTTCTGGGTCCCAGTGGCTCTCAGCCCCTCTCTCTGGCCCCATGGCTGCAGGTGGTGCCTGGGGACCCTGTGTTGGGTACTGCAGCCATGCAAAGGGCCTGGCACAGGACTGACTCTAGTCCCTGCCCTGGCTGGCAGCCCCACAGCTCTGGCAGCCCCACGGCTCTGGCAGCCTGGTAACGGCACTCCCTGGGGCCAGCATGGCTGTGCTCAGAGCCAGCACTGGGTTTTCCTGACAGCGAGCATGTGAGGAGAGGCACAACCCTGCCAGAGCTGCCAGGTCTGCTGCTCCCATGGCAAGCTCTGGGCACCCACTGGGCTCTCCTGCTCCCAGCCAAACACATGTGCAGCCTGGCTATGGTGCAGCTGCCAAGGATGGGGAGCACTTCAATGCTGGGGAGATCAGGGATGGGCATGTGTGGGAACAGCATCCCCAGGAGTATGGGCTCTGCTGGAAGCTGCTCTCCGGGAGAGCTGCTGCACTGCCAGTCCATCACAGCCCCAGCCCAGGAGGCACTGGGTGAAGCTGAGGGTCCCCCAGGTCCTTACACGGTTGATTTTCACCTCGCTGCGGTCCCTCCGGACAAACTGGCTGTTGAGTCGGTGCAGCACAGTTCGGCTCTGCCTGCGTGCGGCCCGCAGGTGGGAACTCCCAGGCTTCTTGTTCCTCTGCTTCTCTGCAGCAGACAGGACACATTGAGTTAGTGGGAGTGCTGTGCCGTGGGTGTACATGGCAGGCAGGACCCACCAGGGAACAGGGAGTCTCTTTGCCACGTGCCCACCACACACACTGCTCCCCAAATTTCATCCCCATCCCACAGCCATGGCTCACCCTCCTTCTTGTCCCCCGGTTGGCTCCTGCCCCGGCTCTCTGTGAGGTCCTTGAAGGAGAAGAGGAAGAGAACAACCTCCCCCTTCTCATTCTTGATGGGCATGATGTCCAGCAAGCACCAGAAGGCATCTCCTGCGTGGAGGAAGAGGGTGGTGAAGGCAGGGCAGCACCACCTGCTTGGTGGCTTCTCCCAGGGCCAGCCGGAGCTGTGGGCAGGGACCCAGCCCCAGTGCCACTCACCACCCTTCTTGTAGAAGCAGACCTCGGACTGGTACTCCTGCCTGTCGTCCAGCGCCTTCTCAATGCACTGCAGGATGGGCTCGCTGGTCTCAGCCCCGCAGAGGAAACGGCAGCTGCAGTTCTTCTGCATGACCTCGGTGCGGGCGAAGCCGGTGAGGTCGCAGAAGCCGTCGGAGCAGTAGACGATGGGGAAGCCACAGCGGCCCTGCGCGTTGGCCAGGATGAAGTTGCTGTCTGAAAGGAGACGCAGCTGCCCCTGAGGGCTCAGGGCCACCTCACAGGGCACAAAGGGCAGCCCAGCCTGCCCAGCACTCCCAGCCCCACACGGGTCGCCCTGGGAAGCAGAGCCAGGTCTCCATCTGGCTGCTGTCTGCCCCTAGCTGCTCCTAGAGCTCACTCATCCCCTACCCCACTGCCCCCGAGGCCATCACCCAGGCAGGACCCCGGCCCCATGCACTGGAAGGGGAAGTAGCCCTGATCCATGTGCCGGCCCCCATTGCCCACGCGAGGCGACTCACGCCTCCCTCTCACCATCTGCCACTCCAGCTCCGCCCGGGCTCAGGCAGCTTAGCGAGAGCAGCAGCAAACACAGCTGGGCACTGCCAGCCCAGGGGTGCCCAGCTGTGGTGCTGAGATCCCCAGAGGTCTGGGATGCTGGAGCACCAGCTGAGAGGGTGGGAGAACACCCACAGGCCTGGGTGAAGTCAAGGGCTTGTGCCCAGGTGGCACGAGCCAGAGGTGAACTACAGCATCCTCAGTCTGTCAGCACCATGGAGCCTCCCCAGCATCACCCTGCCCTAGCAGGGAGATGGCACCAGGCACAGTAAAGCCCTCACAAGCTCCATGCCCTGCCCAGCTACAGAATGGCAGCTCTGTCCTGCAGTCCCCAGCCGTGGGCTCTGTCCTGGGACCACAGCAGCTCCTGCTGCAGGCCCTGTGCCAGTGGGACAGATGGGCTCACACTAGCAGGGTACCAAGGAAGTGGGTGTGGGGCTGGCATGGGCTGTGATTGCACCCAGCATGGGCAAACTGGGCTGTCCCCAGCCCCACCACGGTCTCCAGTGGTGGGGCCCCAGCCCAGGACTCCTGCACGACACAGCCAGGAGCAAGAAAACATGCTCTGCCCCCCCTCACAACAGAGAGGAGCCCACAGCAATGCCAGTGCCCACACTGAGCAGGCAGAGTGGTGCCAGGGCAGGCCAAGGGCAGCAGAGGCTGCAGGAGGGAGGGGATGGTGGCCACAGGCAGCCTTGGCTGAAGGGGGTGCAGGGGGGCCACCACAGCACAGCTCAGCCCGGGATTAGCTTGGAGAAGCAAAAATAGCCCGAAGCTGTGACTAAGGCCAGATTTTGGCTCTGGGGAGCTGGGATTATGGTGATGTCCAGGATGTGTTATTAGAAAAGAAAACAAGGGTTTGCACTGTGGAGTGGCTCCACCGAGCTGGAGGATGCAGCCTTGGGGAGCTCGGCAGCCCCCAGCCATGGTGGCCAGCGTGCCTGTCCAGGAGCCCCGGGGCACAGCCCTGCAGCTGCCCGGGAGAGGCAGGGTTAACTCACTCTAAGTATCACTACACTAAAACCCTCTCTATGGCAGATAAAGCCGATAAGAGGCACATCAAACCTGCAAAGCCCCACACTGTTTAAAAGTGCCCAGAGGCAGTCGGGCAGCCCGGTTCCCCGGGGCAAATTCCCAGGGCTTTGCCTCGAGGTGTTGCAGGCAGCTCCCCTGGGGACCCTTCCCTTGGAGAGCCGGATACAGGCGCTCTGCCTCTGCGGAGGGAGTGGGATCACCAGCGCAAGGCACATGTGGCTCTGTCCCAGCACCTCCAGACGCAGCTCGGTTGGAGCCTGGGAAAACTCAGAGGCTAGCTGCCTCCTCACGAGTTACACCCCAAATGTAACATCCCACGTCCAGGTTCCTCTGGGTAAACGACCCCTGAGCCACCAGGGCGGCTCCTTGTCACTCCAGGCCAGGAGCCAGCCCAGCATCGCATCCAGCACATGCCCCAGGGTGCTCCAGGTTCTTCGACGGTGTCCTGGGAAATGGCCGCAGACTAAAAGTGCCATCTTCATGCCAGTCCCTCCCAGCAAGGGAGGAGAAACCCAGCCCCGCAGGCAGCTGGCCCGGGAGACCCCTACTCCAGGTGATCCTGGGGGAAGCTGAGGTCAGCCCCGAACACGGCCCGACCCCAGGTGGCTGCATGATGCCAGCGGTGCTGGAGCTGACTCGTGGCACCCGAGCATGATCCATCCCGGTTTCAATCCATCCCGGCCCCGGCACACGGACACGGAGGGGAGGGAGATCAGCGCCCGGGGACCGCTCGGGCACGGGACGGGGCAACGCGGGGCCCCGGGGATCCCAGGTCAGCTCCGGCAGTGTAAGACCGGCCGTGCCCCCTCCGGGGCTCCCCCGCTCCTCCGGGGCCCCGCGCGGAGCCTCCCGCCGCCACCGGGATCTGTCCCTGGTGCTGAGCGCGGCTGCGGCGACACCGAGCGGCACCGGCGGTGGGCGCGGGGAGAGCATCGTGGGGGCGGCCCGGGACACGGACAGGGGGAGTCCCGGTGTACCGAGGCTACACGGAAGGGTCCTCGAACAGCGCGTGGGTGGCCGCGTCCGGTCGAGCCGCGGGGGCTGCGCGGCCCGGCCGAGTCCCGTCCCCCGAGCCGTTCCTGCGGGGCAGCGCCTCCCCCCGCCCCGTCTCCCCCCCCGCCCCCGGGGCCCCTCCCCGGCCCGGTCCCGGCCTTACGTGTGCCATCGAAGCGGGTGGCGATGGTGTCCAGGAAGGTGTTCTGCGGCGCCAGCAGCCCCTTCATCACCGGCATCGTCCCGCCCGGCCGCCCGCCGCGGGGCTGCGGCGGCGGGGCTGCCTCCGCCGCCCCCGGCCCCT
>NW_020885189.1:10725-22968 GCF_003945725.1 Corapipo altera
CCGCCGCCCCCGGCCCCTCCGCAGCGCCGCGGGCTGATCCCGGCCCGCCCGGGGCTCCCGCCCCGCCCCCGCCCCGCCCCGGCACCGGGAGGGGCCTCGGCACCAGCGGGCACCGGCCGCCGCCCGCGGGCAGGGCGCTCGGTCCCGGGGGCGCACAGAGTTGGTGGCGCCGGGACCTGCTCGGCACCGGACCCGCCGGACCGGGAAGCACTGGGACTCCCCTGGCCCCAGGGAGGGCTCAGCCCCCGCCCTCCTGGGCCCACGGACGCTGAGGAAGGGGCAGGACCGGCCGCGCCTCCGTTCACCCCAGTCCTGGTCCTGCACCCACTGGTGCCCGGTGCAGGCGCCACAGGTGAGCCCAGTCCGGGCACCGCGGAGGAAGGCACTTGCCTCGGCAGCTGACCCGGCGCTGAGCCCTGCTCTCCTGACCCCTGCTCTCCTGACCCCTCCCCAGAGAGACGACAGAGCCGGGTGACATCAGGCTACCGTTTATTGTAAAAGGCCGCGGTGCCCTGGGCAGGCTGAGCCAGGGAGGAGGTATCTAAAAGTGCTATTTACACCGAGCTCCGGGTGCGTGTCCCAGGATTCCATCCCCCCCCAGGGATCCCCTCTCTGCCCCCACTGCCCCCACCCTGCTCAGTAAAAGCTCCTTGCTGCTCCCTGGGCCTGGCTAATGCTCAGGTCCTTCCCTGAGTGTCCCTGGCACTCCCTGGGGCCGGCAGGGCTGGTGTCAGCACCCTGCGGTGCTGGCGTTGGCTGGGTGTCCACGCCTGCAGGGCAGCTCGATGTGTCATGGCAGGCGGTGCCAGGGTGCTCCCCACGCTTGCCCATGGTGAGGATGCCCGCGGCGTGGTTGCCAGAGCCATGGAGCAGGCGGTAGAGCCGGCTCTGGAAGGCCAGGGGGACACTCTTCCTCTTGCCCAGAGTGAGGATACCAGCAGCGTGGTTGCCCATGCCGTGCAGGAGGTCGTAGACACGGCAGGAGCAGGTCTTCTGCCGGCAGCAGTCGGGCAGGCTCTGCCGGGGAGCGGCCAGGGAGCAGAGAAGGAGCAGGAGCAGGAGGCAGGAAGCTCGCTGGAGCTGCCAAAGCAATGGGCAGCATTAGTACAGGGCAGTGACAGTGCAGAGAGGGGGAGAGTGCACAGCCCCAGGGCTGCCCCCCTGTTCTGCCTTGCCCACTGGTGTCTCAACTGTCCCCTGCCCAGTTGCTGCCACAGGGGCCCAGCCCCCCACCCGAGGTGCACTCAGTGTCACCCTTTGGTGCCCCGAGGCATGGCCAACACCTCCAGCTGTGCTCTGACTAGCAGCCAGATGTGGGTGCCCTCACCACACCCCTTCCCTGCTCCAGCACACGGCAGCCATGGCAAACACCCTCCCCTTGCTGCCCAGTGCCACGGGATGAGCAGTGAGAGTACCCAAGCTCAACGCCACAGGCACTGTGCACTCAGATCCCTCATAAGAAACCCCTTGATCAGCTGCTGGCTGCAGTTGGGGAGCCCTGGGGATTTACCACACACTTGGAGCTTCCCAAGGAATTGGTCAGGCCCTCCTGCACCCCCCAGTCCCACATTCTGACCTCCCTCCCATCACTGCCCTCCTCTACCCCCGGGGCTGCAGTGCCCCAGCCCCACCTTGGTGTTTGGCACCTCCATCCTTCCTGGGGTCTTCAGGCAGCCGAGTGGCTCTGGGGCATGTCCCACTGGGCAGCTGAGAGCACAGTGCCCTGTGCTGCTGCTTTATAGGGCCCAGCACAATAGTGCTGCCAAAAATACCACTGGGGCAGCGGGAGCAGACGGTCTCTGGGAGACACGGGTGCGCTGGGGCCGGTAGCCCGGAGACCATCCAGGCCTTTCCCCTCATTTGCAGTTCCTCATTGTGTAGGTGCTCAGTGGCTGGGGTGCCAGGCACTAATGAGGCCCTAATTGCCCACAGGCCCTGTGGCCGGGCTGGCACAAAGGGGCTGGAGGTCAATACTGACCGGCACCGGCAGCACAGTGCTCCAGGCTGATGCTCGGAGCCCCATTAGGCTAATTATCCCCCCGAACAAAGGGGTGCTGGCAGCAGCACAGCTCCCTGACGTGGGGAGTTGTCATCCTGTGCTCCCCATGGTGCCAGGGAGGGATGGTGCCATCAGGGTCCCATACCCGGTGCCACCCTCCATCCCCTTCGGTGACCCCATCCTGCCCTGGCCCTGTGCCAGGTACAGAGGGAGCCACAGGGCACCAGGAAGGTTCTTCCACTCTTTATAATGCTCCACAGCCCCAGTCCAACCCCAGACCACCCTCCTCTGTTTGTGCTGGGACCCCCTTGCCCTGGGGGACAAATCCCAACATTTTCCTGATGCCAGAACCCACATCTGCTGTCCACTGGCATTCTGGCCCCACAGCTGCTGCACCACATAGCCTCCCATCCCCTCTGCACAGTGGGGTGCTGCCCCAGGGGTGCTACAGAGGTGACAGGACTAGCCAGGATTCTTCCTACCAGCCAGATTTTTCCCCAAGGCTGGCAACAGCCAAACCTGCAGCCCTGGGGAGGGAGGGCAGGAGCCCAAACCTGGGGCTGCTTTTCCAAGCAGAATCTGGCACAGCAGGCTACACGCACACGGGCACCAGAGTACCAGCATCCTCACCAGCCCTGCAGCGGAGTGCAGGCTCTGGAAGCAGATGGGAGGGATGGATGAGTCCCTTAGGAGCTCAGGGGGGGCAAGCAGGAGTAGGATCACCCCTCTTCAACCTCTCCACTGAGCCCTGATGCAGCCCCTTAACACGGCAGAGCACAGGCTCCAGATGTGTCCCCCCAGGCAGTCTGAGCCTGCAAGCAGCTGCCTGTCCATGGGCAGGCTGGGACTCCTGCTCCTGTGGCTGGGGATGCTCAGTCTGGGCCCCTGAGCCCCAGGCCAGGGTCAGCAGGACGCTGTGTCACCGCCTCCGTCGGTCTCGGGGATGGGCTCCAGTGGGGCACGCAGCCGGGAGAGCTCTGGTGAGGCCGAGCCATTCCTGCCAATGCCACAGGACTGTCCTGCATTGTGGATCTGCCACAGGTTGTCCAGTGCCTCTGCCTTGGCGTGCTTGAGGAGGTCAGCCTGGCCCTGTGGGGAGGGGGCATCGAGGGGGTGTTAGAGTGAAGGCATCAGGGTGAGGTGTCAGGGCAGGACAGGTGTGTCTGTGCAGCTCTCAGCCCTCACCTTGAGGACAGTGATGTTCCAGGCAAAACTCTCCAGCGCCTTCTGCAGTTTGCGGCCCCGCAGCCCCTCCTTGGTCTCGATGCGGTGCAGCTCCTTGTGGAAATCCATCCCTGCACAGGTGGGAGTGGTGCTCAGTAAGTGCAGGGATGCTGGCATGGGGATGGCCACCACCAGTTGGGACCAAGCCAGAGGGACGCCCTTTGCCCACCATGGGGGTGCAGGCTGGGTGGGTTTCCCACTGCCCCAGCAGCCCCAAAACCCTTCTGTGCCAAGTACAATGAGCCAGCAGAGCCCCGAGCACACTGGCACCCTGCTTGGCCCCAGCCCGTGGTGGTTTTGGGCCCTGGGCAGAGGTACAGCTCTTGCACCCCATGGCTCACCCAGGGGGGCTCAGAGCAGGCCCACCAGGCCCCCCCATTGGAGTGCAGCCCCGGCACTGTGCACCACGTGACATCCTCGTGAGCAGGTGCTATATTTACCCTTCCTGACGCAGCACCGGCTCCGGGCCCACTCGAGGGCTCCCACGCAGCCTACTCGCCCACATGCTGCCAATCAGACGCCCCCAGCCCTGCACCCCCACCGCAGCCGCACCTCCCCAGACCCCCCAACACCCACTGTCTGGGTACTGGCCATGCCAGCACCACAATGGCTTGTCCACAGCCCAACCTAGGCGAAAGCAGGGAGAGGTAGCACCAGGGCATGGGGGTGGGGGCTGCAGCCCCAAAACCGCTGCTCGCCACCACCCTGAGAAGCCACACACCCCAGGACTCTCTGCCCTGCAACACCCCAGCACAGCAGCTGGAGCAGTAGAGGAGGGCACAGAGCCTGTGCTCCGCAGCCCATGCCCCACTGCTCCACTCCCTCAGCGCTGGCAGAGGTGCTGGAGCCGAAAGCCAAGAGCTCGGGGAGGTTTCCGTCTGCCGCGTAGGCAGGGAACAAACAGGGCTGCTGGCAGCATGGCTGGCATGAGGGGATGGCAGAGCGGGGCCCCCTCCTTCCTCCCCTGTCTTTCCAGCTCCTGAAGCTCTCCCAGCCCCATGGGGAGCCCACACGAGCCCCTGGGCCAGCACCCCCCTATATAGGTACTTGGGGCTGGTGGAGCTATCCCTGCAGGTCCCAGCCCACAGAGGGGCCACGCAGCCACCAGGGCCTGGAGCGAAGCTGGGGGTCCCAGCCAGCTGCTGTGGTAGGAGCAGCCCGGGGGGAGGACTGGGGCAGGCAGCAGCAGCACCTGCCTGTGTGGGTTCTGCCATGTGTCTGGGAAGTCGTAACACTCAGTTACCACTTCTACCGTCAGCCCCAGCCTGTTATTTCTGGCACTAATTATGTTCTGGCATTTGGCAGCTAATGACTCTTCCCCGCTTCCTCATCAGCCTCCCCTGCTCTGCTCGTTCCCTCTCACACAGCCCTGCAGCCCACCCACCCACACCCTGTCCCGGCGCAGGAGGGCCCACACCCCAGTACCCCAGGACGTGCCCAGGTTTGTGGCCAGAGCCACATCGGGGCTGGGGCTGCCCTCAGGGACCCACCTGCCTGCTGTGCCTGGATGAGCTTCCCGTACACCACGTCGGCAGATTCGATCAGCGTCCGGCTGGTCTGGATCATCTGGGGAGAGGGGCAGCATGAGGAGCTGGGCAGCCCTGGCCCCGCACCCCCCAGTTGAGTGGATGGGGAGATGGGGCTTGTCAGGGGGCTTGTCAGCATCTGGCTGGTGGCCAGGTTCTCTTCAACACAAAGGAAGGAAGCAGCTCTGGCTGCAGCTATTAATGGGATTTCTCCCACCTGGCAGGACAAGGGCAAGGGGCAGGCAGTGCAAGCGGAGGAACAGGGGCTGCGGGGTCCCAGGGTCGTACTGACCTGGGCAAGCCTGTGCCTCAGCAAGACTCCTCCCTGGGCAGCCCCTACACAGCCCCCCGCCCGCCTCTCCCTGCTACAAGATGGGTGCAGCAAGTTCAGGATCCCCTGTCCTGGGCAGATCCCGGTGCCACCGACCCCACAGAGCCGAGTCCTGGCAGAATGGCACTTACTGTCTCGTAGGCAGTGAGGACCTTGCGCAGCAAGTCGGGGATGGGGCCCTGGGCCTCCATGGGGGGGTACTGCTCTGCCAGGTTGAGGGTGACGCTGGGTGTGCTGTCATTGTGCAGCAGCCACGTGGACACTGTCAGGATGCACTGCTTCATGTTGGCGGCGGGTGTCAGCCCACACAGCTCCTTGAAGGACACCAGTGCATTCTGCGGGCAGAGACCGGCGTCAGTGGCTCCCCACCCAGGAAGATCCCTGTTTCCCCTGGCTCTCTGCTCCTTGCTCACGTCCTCCCAGAAGAGGAGGACACCCAGGCCCCATCCTCCCCCACAGAAACCAGGTCCCCCAGTGCCTCTGCAGGGTCTGTACCTGCACATTCTCCCGCAGGTCGGTGGCCTCCCTCAGCGGCTGCGTGGCCGTCCGGAAGACCTCGTCGATGGCTTTGATGCCGGTGGCCTTGGTGGAGGTGTACTCCCGCACTCGGCGGCCCCGGCGCCCCGCCAGCCCCCGGCGGTGCCCCTTGCCCCCACCACGGCGGTCAGTGATGGCCACATGCACAAAGAGGGTGGCGTGGGGCAGGGGCTCCCCAGCTAGCGACTGGAGGGGGACGTGGCGGTAGCCAGGCTGCAGGCACTCAAAGGGAATGGTGTACTGGGCAATGAACTCATCCCCAATGTAGTCATCGTCCAGCACGACAAAGCGCAGGACGGCCAGCTCGGGCAGGTTGATCTGGAACTCCAGGCTCTCGTCAAAGATGGGGTTGTCCCCGCTCTGCAGGGCTGTCTTGGTGCGGTGCTCAGCACAGTCAGCTGGGATGCCGTGGATTTCAGCACAGACGTAGGGCTCCACCACCTCCCCTTTGGCCCCTGAGCCCTTGGGCTTGGGCAGGTTCTGCCCGCTGATGACCTTGAGGTGCAGGAGCTGGGCGGGCACCCCAGGCAGGGAGTCCTTGGCATTGGCACTGAAGTAGGAGACCTCCTCCCGCATGATGGCTGGGCGGAGGACATAGCCACAGGCCCCGTTCTGCCGGAACCAGCCCGCATTCAGGTCCATCATGAGCCCCGGTGTCTGGTAGTTCATGGCCACCATCTGGCACCCACACTTCCAGAAGTCCTGGGGGTTCATGTTGCTGGCGTCGATGCGCATGGGGCTGGGGTAGACGCGGGAGAGGAACCGCTTGTTGTAGCTGACCAGCTCAGCCGGGCACTCGTTGGCAAAGCGTCCTGCTTCCACCTCACTGAAGGAGCACATCTCCCAGTAGCGCTGCCCACGCCGTGAGCTCTCAAAGTCCTGGAAGGGGACAGCCTGGCAGAGGCTCACCAGCTCTGAGAGCTCCCGGCTGAGGCGCACCCGCCGCGGGCCACCTCCCTCCGGTGCCTCCCGGTCCTCCTGGCCCAGCCGCCGTGCCAGCTCCCAGCCTTCCTCCTCATCTGACACCTCCCCCTCGCTGTCCTCACAGCTGGGTGGCAGCTTCTTGCCCTTGATGAGGATGCGGCCCTTGAGCTGCTCTGGGGAGGGCAGGTAGGACGCCACTGGGTTGGGGGGCTCCAGGTACAGCTTGTCCCCCAGTGTCTTGCGCAGGCACTGGGCAGCGAGGCGCTGCTGGGGGGCCGAGCAGCGCACCACCAGGCAGAGGATGAGGGGGTAGGCGGAGGCGGTGAAGGCGTGTTGGTCGATCAGCCCCACCACGGCACGGAAGGGCACGCAGGAGGCAGCTGAGGGGCTGGTGTAGACCACAGGCTCGCCCTCGGGGCCATCCCACAGCACCAGTTCAATGCTGCGGCAGCCCAGGCCCAGGGCACTGATGTAGCCACTGATGTCCGAGCGGCCCCAGAAGTTGTCCTCCAGCAGGCAGGCGCTGTGGGCAGAGCTGATGTAGTAGTGGGAGAGGGGCTGTGCCATGTCCTGGCAGACCTTGCGGTGCTGCGGGTCGAAGATGGAGCAGTCAGCAGAGAGCAGGTAGCGCGTGAAGCCATCGATGGCCAGGTAGCCCTTCTCCCGGCCCTCCTTGGAGGGCTCATACTTGCCGACGATCTCCAAACACTTCTCTTCTGTGACCCCCTCCATGCCCTGCTCCACCTCCAGGAACATCAGCAGGTCCTTCACACCCAGGTATTCCTTGTTGCTGGAGAACTGAACCAGCAGGAAGAAGATCTCGGGGCGGGTGCAGAGCTCACAGTACGCCTCCACGAAGAGGTCGCAGGCCACCTCTGCACCAGGACGCTCACTGGCCTTCTGCAGCTCCTTGAATTTCAGCTCAATGGTGGAGGTCTTCATGCCAGGGTTGAGTGCTTTGATCAGCTGCACAGCCCGGGACACAGGGATGCGACCAGACTTATCCAGGTCAGCGAGGTCAAAGACAGAGGATATCCAGGAGGTCCGGAGGCTGGGGTGGCCGGTCCCAGGTGCCTCGGGGCTGTGCTTCCCATAGGACACCAGGTACCGCAGCCCCATCACCCAGGCACTCACCACGTCGGCTGAACTGGCCACCAGGTCCAGGGACTCGTAGTTGTCTCCATAGATGATGGAGAAGGCACACTCATCCGGGAACTGGTCAGACAGGCCATTGCTGCGCAGGACAGGTGTCTTCTTGCCTACACGCACCTCTTTGACAGACTTGATCTCAATCTTGGCCTTCTCTGAGTCCTTCTTGGAGGGCTCCCAGCGCACGGAGCGCATGTCGGCGTCCAGCACAAAGAAGCGGCTGTACATGCGGGAGTTGGAGCGCACCTTCTTCAGCTCACAGCCCTCCAGCATGAGGGAGATGCAGGCGGCCGTGCTGTTGATCTTGCGGTCATTGGGCATGGAGCTGAAGGACACCGTCTTCTTCTTGTGCGGCAGCCGCTGCCGGGAGCCATCCTACCAGGGTGGGAAAGGGACAGAGCTGTCAGGGACGAGCAGGCAGCACGTGCCCCTCCAGGTCCTGCCTCAGGGTCCCCCCGCCCCAGCCTAAAGCGAAGTGCAGCACCTCAGGGTGCCCCAGGGTGTCCCAGTGCCACATGAAGCCCAGTCCAACCCAGTCCATCCCTCTCCTGGGGGCTGGGAGCTGGCTCCAGCCCTGGCCTCCCCCACGGCTCGCTGCCTGGCTTAATTTAACTCTGCTTTCCTTCCTTCCTTCCTGCTCCCGGCCCTGAGACAGATCCTTCCCCACTGCTCGTTCACCCTCGGAGGTATGGCCACTCACTGGCAGCCCGGCATGGGGCTGAGGACACTGGCTGGGGACACCAGAATTAAAACTGATGCCTGGCATGTGATGCATGAGCAGAGATGCTCCTGGGGAACCCCAGCTAGACCCTCCAGCCTTCTGCTAGGAGAGGGGCAGGACAGCCCCTACCCGTGCCATGTGCTAGGGATGAGCATGGCCATGGCCCCATCCTGCAGAGTCAGGGGTCACGGGGTATGGGCTGTTTCTGCCAGCACCCCATACCTGCACTCTATCCTGCCCCACGGTGAGGAAGAGGGACCCTGCTGTCACGGGGCTGGGAGGGGCAGGAGATGAGGGGGAACAGCAGGGCCAGGAGCGTATTATGGGATGGATTTCATTAAGTAGCGCAGTAGGAGGAGATTTAATCCACTTCTTCAAGATTATGGTTGAGTCACCTCTAATCTGATGGTGTCTCTGTCAGAGGCAGGTCCTGCCCAGCTGCCCAGGTTGGGGGTGAGGAGGTGTTCCCCTCCAGTGTTCCGAGACCTTCCTCACCTCCTGCATGGGGCTGTGCCTGGACAAGTGTGTCCCTGTGCCTGACCCAGGGGGGCCTGGGATTTGCCCCTTGGGGCCAGGCAGCCCCAGCCAAGGGCAGTCTGGACAGGTCACAGAAATGGGTGGACGGCTCCCCCAGGGATGTCTGTGACACAGTGGCCCAGGGATGGGGGAACCAGCCCCAGCCCTCATCCCGTTGTTAGAGCCAGCCAGATTCTGCTGTCCCAGAGCTCAGATGTGTGAGCTGTTTGCATCCTCTCACTGCCAGATTGCTCCAAGGAGCTGGCCGAGCTCCAAGACCCCTTCTCTGTGCCAGGCAGCCTGGGTCGGCAAGGGCTCAGCGGCAGGTCACGCCATCGGACAGCCCTGCGGCGAAGGACTCGCCACCGGATGCCTCCTGCAAGCTGCAATCTGAGCGCTCCACTGACGAGCAGCCCCAGCCCTCGCTCTGCCGGGGGGCGATGGGCACCGAGGGCAGCACCTCCTGCCCCGAGCAGGATGCCCGCACCTCTGCGGACCCGCTCCCCGCCCGGCGCACCCACCCAGTGCGGCTCCGCACCGGGCCCCACAGCCGAAAACAGGAAATCCATCCGGAAAGGAAACACGGGCGGGGGGCCTGCGTGCACCCAGCGCCAGGGACCTGCTTCCAGCTGTGCCCACTGCAGGCAGCCAGACACACCCGACCTCACCAGCCCTGCCGGTACCCCAGCCATCCTGGCTCAGCACAAAAGCCTGAATGCCTTCCCTGCAGCCCCCCATCCGCTCAGGTTTGGGAAGGGGAGAGAGTCCCCTTTGCTGCACTTTGGGGTGCAGATACATGGCACAGACCCAAGAGTGCCCTGCAGCACATGGGCTCTGCTCTCCTTATGCATGGGCCAGCAGCAAGTGGTGGGCAGTGAGTGCAAGGGGTCCCCTGCCCGAAGCTTCTCACTCCTGGAGACCAGCAGGGAAGACCCACTGCTCCCTGGTAGCCCCTTCATAGGCTGTTCCAGGTGGTCTTCAACCCTGGGGACACCCCACAAGGAGCTGGACAAGGCACAGACAGGAGCAGGAGAGGCAGGTGACGAGTGGGGCAGCAGCAGAGCCAGGAGGATGTGACGCCCTTGGCCACGGGAGCACAGGGCATCCCCAGACAGAGGGCAGGGCTCTGGCCAGAGCAGTGATCCTGGTCACTGTGCCACCAAGCTGGCAGAGAGCAGGCAGGGCTCTGTAGAGGGAAGCACCAACCATGATGCTGATGCCACCCAGGATGCCAATGGTGGGCACGGAGGGCACGTCCCAGTTGCTCATGCCCTGCCCAACTCTGCAGCGTGTGCTAAGCACCTCTTCAGCCAATTACCTCCTGTATTAGTGCCCTGGAGAGTGCTGCTGCCCTAATCTCAGCCTCCACGTGACGGCCGCCACTACCGGCCACACAACCAAGCGCAGGATGAAGAAGGGCCCATCATTTGTCCCTCCCTTCCCCATATCCCCCAGCCTGGCCATGACAGGACTCATCTGCAGCTGGTTTCCCCAGGTTCCGGGTCTCCACACTACCCCCAGGGCTGGGCAGGACTGGCAGGGATGCAGGCACGGGTGCAAGCAGGCAGCAACCCCAGAGCGGAGGCAGTAAGAGACACCATCAAGGCTTTTCTACCATCATTTGTTCCCTGCCAAGAAGAGAGCGACTGACACATCCACTCCCTGCAGCACCAGCTGCCGCTCCCCAGCAAGGGGCCACGGAGCCAGATCCCAGTGGAGGCACCACGCAGCTCCTGGGGCTGGCATGGGATGGGGAGGGGACACAAGAGATAGGACAGTGAGCTGCTCGGGTAAGGCCACCTCCTGCAGCAGGAAGGAATAGACCCAGTACCACCAAGTCCCTCTCCAGCATCCTCCTAGCCCATCAGACCTCCTGACCCCTCTGCTTCTAGCCTGAGAAGAGAGAAGGGAGGAGATCTTGTAGCCAGGGCACAGGAACACTCCAGGGGCCAGCTCTGGATCCCGCTGCTCCAGTCCCCCCCAGCTCCACACAGCCAGTGAGTCGCTCTTTCAGATTCACTCCTTCAGCCTTTTCTGGAAATCCCAAAAAATAACAGAGCTGGCAGCTCTTCCCACACGTGCCTCCACTGCCACTCAGGCCCTGGATGGACTCGGGGATGCACGACGGATCAGCACAAGATAGGGACACTGTCCAGGTCTGACCCCCTCCCGGGCCAGCTCCCTCCCCCGCCTGCGCTGGCCCTGGGCCACCCGACCTTCACGTGAGGCCAAATCCCGCGGTGACGCAGGTGGTGACGGGGATGTGCCCAGCACGGGGGCAAGTGGGAGGTTCACCACCCCCAGCCCGCAGCGCCTGCCCGCGGCCGGTCCCCCGGGCAAGGAGGGATGCTGGCCCGTCCCGGGAGCAGCAGGAGACCCCGGCGAGGTCCCCAAGGAAACCGGGCACTGACAGTGCACCGGCACCAGCCTCTGGGTGCACGGGAGGTCTCCGTGCCGTCACCGCGTGGGCACAGCCCGGCCGCCCCCGCAACAGTTTGTAGCGGGAGGGCGCGGGCAGGGCTCAGTGTCCCGACGCCGTTGCCCAGAGAACCGGGTCCCGGGGGCAGAAGAGCGAGGCTGGGGCACCACGGGAACAGCCCCCACATGGGGTATTAATAGCATCGGAGCAATCCCAGCTTAAAATAGGCTGCCGGGAGCGGGGAGGCAAGTCCCGGGCGGACGTGACCCATTGTGTCAGCTAGCACCTCCAGCATCAGCACAATCAGGGGAGTTCATTTAGGAAAGCACATGTGTGATCCGCTGCCCACCCAAGTGGGAGACCCCCGAGACACTGCCTGACTCCCTGCCCCACCACGGCCCGGCTCCGGGAGGTGACAGGAGCAGGCTGGGAGCTGGCCAGGCCGGGCCGAAGGCTCAGCGTTTGGCAGTAGAGAGCAAGGGAGAGCAGAAGCTGTTTGAGGGGCAGGAACGGGCCCCTTCTCAATGGCACCTAATGGTGCCCTGAGCAAGGACCGGGTGATGCTGCAGCGGGATCGTGCAGGGGACCCGCGGCGCTGGACGGGGCGACCCAGGGACACTCCACAGAGCCGAGCCGGAACAGGCTGTGCCCTTGGGGACCACGGGGCCGGGCAGGGCGAGGGGACGTCGTGCCAGTCCCGGAGTGACCGGCGCCGCGGGCAGGTGGCGAACCCCGGGCACCGATCGAGGGGTACGGCTGCTCTGCGGCTCCGCGGAGCCGCCCCACGGGCCCAGGGGGAGCGGGGGGCAGCGGGCAGGGCCGGTGCGGGGGGACGCAGGGCTCGGCAGGGGGACACGGCTCTGCCCTCCCAGCGCTGCGCAGGTGCCGGTCCCAGGG
>NW_020885189.1:27968-43752 GCF_003945725.1 Corapipo altera
TCCGCGCGGAGCCCTCTGGATCCGTCCTGCATGTGCCAGGGGAGGCCCGATCCCCCTGCCCTCGGAGACGGGGACCTCAAACGCTGGGCCTGGCCTCAGCATCCACCCGGTACCCCAGCTGGAAATGGAGAGCACGCAGCCCCCTGGAGGGACCTGCCTCTGCCCGAAGACACACTTGGAACCCAGAGCTTTTGTGTTATAAAAATATTCCGTGCTTTATTTACTCTGTGGTAGAAAAATAACATGGCCAGGACCCCAGAGCTTCCCGCCCCGGCAAGGGGAGAGGTGGGGGGCAGAGGGCTCTGCTCCTCCAAACCCCCTGCCCACCCGACTGCCCTCGCTGGGTGCCCTTGCACCCTGCCACCCTCGTGCTGCAGCGGCTCTGGAGGGGACACTGAGGCCAGAAGGGCTCCTGCATCCCTGGGGACCAGAGGAGGAGATGAGGTTGGGGAGGGGACCCCGCCACTGTAGAGCAGAGTGCAGCACTGGCCAGGGGGAGCCCCGGCCAAACCCCCGCTCCACTCCATGCCCCCAACACGCCCCTGGGAACAGAGCCGCGGGGGAGAACAAGAAGGCGACACGTACATTCTTAGTGACGACTGCGAAAGCAAACCTGAGGCCGGGCTCCCAGCCCCTGCCCCAGCAGCCCCGCAGGGGGAGCAGGGGGCTGCGGGGCTGGTGCTGGCAGAAGCGGAAAGCCGAAGCTGGGCCTCTTAAAAGGAACATACAGGAAAACCATGCGACAAATCCGCTGCCGTTTATACAAGGGCATAAACACCAAAGAGCTGGACGCCAGCCTGTGTTTCAGGGCAGCACGGAGCAAATCCTGGGGGCAGAGCCCACCCGCCGCCCCCCCAGCACAGAGACACAAACACAGCACAGTCCCCGCAGCGCCAGGGCCAGTGGCGAGGGACCAGGTGCCTGCCCGTCACGACTGGGCGTGAGGGATCCACTGACTGTCCACGGGGCGCCGCAGCAGCTCCTCCACGTGCCTCGCCACATCCATCGTGTCATCCAGGTCGAAATCACCCTCAGGGTCCAGCACAGGGTCGGGGCTGCAAGAGGCAGGGGGTGAGGAGGGGACCGGCTGCAGCAGGATGGGGGCAGAGGATGTGATACCTACTTCTGGGTGTACATGTTGTAATGGGGCTGGGAGCAGACAGCAGGCGAGGGTGCCTGGTCCATGTAGGTGGCCCCTCCCGGGGCAGAATCGCTTGATGGATTGACAAACCTGTGGGGATGGGTCTCATGAGTGCTGGCACAGGACAGGATGGGCACCCTGGGGGTGAAGTCACGCTCTGGAAACTTTCACCCCCTCTGAACAGCGTCTCCCAAGGCTCAGCACCGATGTGGCCATTGGCAGCTGAGCTCCACAGTGCCCTGGGCTGCTGGTCACCCCTGCCAGCTCCTCAGGGGAAATCCCATGGGACCCACTGCCCAGGGTTTGCCTTTGGGGTCACACTTACTCTGGCACCACTTGCTTGATCTGTGGCTTCACGTATCCATCCACGGCTTTAGCTAAGGGGGAAGGAGACAGCGCTGAGGCCCCAGGATCCTGCTCATGCTGCGAGCCTGTGGCAGTGCTGGGGGCTTCAGCTGCAGAGCCCCTGTGGGGCCAGTGCAAGCCCCGGGGTGGGGGATGCTGTGAGCCCCAGCTCCACGTCAGCTGGATGCACAAAGGAGGGGACACACATGGGGTGAAGGGACAGCGCTACCTGGCGTGGACTCACAGAGAACCGGCGTGTAGTACTTGGAGAACACCTCATCCTTGGGCCGGTCAGGGAACACGTAAATAAGGTAACTGAGGTCCCCAAGGCGGTCGGCCAGGGAGCGGATGGAGAAGTCCCTGGTGGTGAAAGGCATCAGGTTCCAGAACATCCTCTCAGCTGCAAGACAAGAACGAGGACCATGGTGATGTCCAGAACCAGTGGTGGCTCCTGGCCCTGTTCTGGACACAGGCTGTGAGGTCAAATTGAGCAGCAAACAGCATGTCCCACGCTGCATCCCTCCCCTGGCGACAGCTGAGGACAAAGCACGTGTTGCCAGAAAATGGGATAAGGCAGGAGGCACGGTGAACCCAAGGCAGGTCTGGCCTCATCCAGACACACAGGGGGTGAGTTTGTGTTCCCTGGCCACAGGGGCTCTGTGGGGTTCCGTGGTGCTCCTCAGCCACACGACCCTCTGCAGGATGTTCTCATGGAGAACAGCAACAAGCAGACCCTTGCACAGGGTCAGGCCACCCCTTCAAACCCCTGCACTGGGGAGCACCACAGAGTCACTGCATTTTGTACAGCCCACATCAGTCCCCAGGGCTGGGTCGGAGGGTTCAGCCCAGTCACCTCTCCCTGCTCTCGCCAGTGCTTGGGCGCAGTGTTGCCATGGGTGCAGTGAGTGAGGGCAGCGCTGCTCCCCACAGGGCAGCTGAGGCATCTCGTGGGCTCTTGCACTCACCCCTTTCCCAAGGAAGGTTCTAGTGTGCCTGTCATGGCACTGCCAGTACTCCATGAGCATGAGACAGCCAAGCCCAAGGTGGGGGCCAGGGATACTGTGTGGGAGTGCCAGCACCCGGCACACACTCACAGGAATCGAACTTCCAGGCGATGGTGATGCCACCAATCTCTGAGTCGCTGAAGCGCAGGAGGAAAGTCCCATCGGGCTTGTTGATGAGCAGGTCGTGTGCCTGCTGCTTGTTGACGAAGCCCAGGATGGCCCTAGGCAGAGCAGGGCGTCAGGGCAGGGGGCTTGGGCCGGGCAGCACGGGACAGGGCGGCTCTTACCCGTCATTCCAGTGCGGCTTCAGATGCTTCTTCAGCACCTCCATGACCCCGTCAAACCACTGCCAGAAGGTGTAATTCCTCCCAGGCAGGTTTTCCTGTTGAAATCCCCAGAAAATGAGCGCTCCTGCCACCAGCCTCGGAGCCGCTGTTACACAATACAGCCATTGGATGCAGCAGCAAAGACTCAGGGACCTGGACTGTGGGACTCCCAGGTGGACATGCCTCATACAGCCCCCCAGCACAAGCACAGGGGGCACTCCACAGCTCTCCCGCACAGACTCCAGGCTGCTCACCCGGTTGAACTGGGACCAGGACACCGTGGTGCTGCTGTAGTCCTCCAGGTGGGAGCTGGTGCTGTTGAACAGCTTCTGTGCCAGGAACACCAGGTTCTCCTTGGTCAGCCCGCGGCTGCTCTGCACCTCCGCCTTGAACTTCATGTTGAGCGCCTCGCAGAGCTGCGGCCACTGCACCTTGTCGGGCACGGCGAAGGGCACACGGCCCTGGGGGCAGAGAGAGAGGTCAGCACCAAGTTCTGCCTGCTGCCCCTGGGCACGTCCCACCAGAAGGCTGAGCCCGACTTCTGGAGCCCCCCAGGAGGCTGAGCCCAACTCCCACAGCAAACAGGGGGCAAACAGGGCCTGTCCTGCCCCCCATGGCACTGGCACTCACGGGCTCGGCAAAGGCATTGTCCCAGAGCACAGTGGCCGTGGCATTGTTGTCCTGGCTCCCGTGTACGATCACTACCACAGGCAGGGACAGTGTCTGCCAGGAGGAAGGAGACCAGAATAGGTTGTGGGGCACCACAGGAGCATCGCCCGTGGGCACCCTATGGCCCCAGCCCAGCCCCACACTGTGGGCATGGTGTCCATGGCTCACCAAGGGCCTACAGAGGGGACATGGCTGGTGGCTTTACCTTCACCTGGAAGACCAGTTCATTGCCACCAACACTGAACTGCGACTCGAAGAGGATGGTGAACTTCTCTTCCGTCACTGACTCGGCCCCACGGCGATCCGAGCGCTTGATTCGCTTCAGGGACTGCAGGGACATGAGAGGTGAGCACAGGGGAACAGATGGGGACACCAGGGTGAACACAGAGGGACATGAGGGCACACGAGGGGAGGCAGGGCCACTCACCATGTTGCGAAAGTGGGCACTGAGTGTTCCAGTGGCCTGGTGATACTCCATCACGCAGCAGTTGTTAAGGATCTCCCCACTGCTCTCGCTGCCACCAGAATGCAGGGGTCAGGGGACCACCAGGGCTGGGAGCCATCTGAGGTGCAGGCCCCCCCACGCTGTGCTCCCCACTGCCTTGGCAGCCCCAGTCCCCCACTACGCCCCCCCAGCCCCCGGCATTACTTGCGGGTGCTCTCGTTCTTCAGCAGGGCCTTGGCTTGCTGCTCACTGATGATGGTGGCCTTTACCTGGGGGGGGTTCATGTGCACGTTCAGCTTCCCCCCCACCAGGAGCCGCACGGTGGCTGCGAACTTGGTCTGTGTCTTCAACACCTGGGGGGGCTGCTTCTCGATGATGAAGGTGCTGGGGGGGCAGGAGGATCAGGGGGGGTGGGCAGAGCAGGGCCAACCCCACCCACTACCGCAGTCCACCCAGACCCCACCAGTACCTGGTGACCAGGGCAGAGATGATGTCGGTGATGGTGCCGTTCAGCTCTGACAGCATCTCCTCCACTGGGCCTGGGATTGGCAGCTGCTGGCACAGGTGCTCAGCCCGGCGGATCTGCTGCCGGTTCTGCCAGATGATCTCCGCCAGCTTCTCGCACCTGAGGGGAGCAGGGCTCAGCGCGCGCTGCAGCTCAGCACCCCCTCCTGCCCTGCCCCACCAGGCACCCACCAAGTCTGCAGCACGTCCAGGGTGCCCTCGGGTGGGCCCCCGTTCCCTGCCAGCTGCTGCCGACGCTTCCACTGGATCAGCTCATCATCCAGGATGGTTGTTTGCTGCTTGCGCAGCAGCTGCAGCGTCTTCTGGTGCTTCTCAGCCAGGTCCTGCAAGGTGGGTTGGTGTCATCAGGCACAGGGACAGTATCACAGGAAGCAGAGGACAGCATCACGGGGGACTGGGTGGCATCACTCACCACACGGTACTGCTGTAGTGTCTGGGCCTCCCGGTGCAGCCAGGCCTCCAGCGACGCCTTCTTCTGTTGCAGTGTCGTCTCCCGTGACATGCGCTCCTGGGGGCCCAGCTGAGAAAGCTGGGAGAACTGGGCTGGGGGACAGGTCACAGCATTAAGGCCAGCCCTGCCAGTGCCCCGGCCTCACACCCCTCAGCCCCCCACCCACCTTGAAGGCGCATGTTCTCCTGGTACTGGATGATGAAGTACTCCTGTGTCTGCTGCAGCTTTTTGAGCTCGTTCTCCGAGTCCTGCGTGATGAGCCGCAGCTCCTCGAAGGTCTGGTTGATCTGCAGATGCTTCTGGGACATGGCATCCACCAGGGAGCCAGCAGGCGAGGGGCTCTGTGCAGGGCACGGGGCATGCTTAGCACTGCAAGGGGACCCTCCCTGTCTCCTTGGGTGCTGGGGGCACCCAGAGCACCCCCTGCCTCGGGGCTGCTCCCCTCATCATGCTGGAGCCCCTGAGCATTCCCCCAACTCTGTGGGACCCTCTCCCTCACCCTCCCAGCTCCCACTCACATTGTTGGCCTCCCGCACCAGCCGCTGCTCATGGTAGAGGATGTGCCGGATGCAGCGCACCAGCTCCATGGGGCACCGGTCATACGTGTTCTGTAGGAGAGCACAGCCTCAGCCAGGCACAGGGCAGGGACTCTCCAGCCTCACATCCCCGTCCGCGGCCCCCCACTTGCCTGCAGCTGTGTGGCATAGTGCCCCAGCTTGATCTTCAGCAGGAAGCCATCCTCACCCACTTGGTGGTCTGCCTTCTTCTGCAACTCCTGGATCAGCCCTTCCAGCAGCTGTGTTGCCTTCACATTCTCCTGGGGGTTGTCGAGGTCGATGGAGTCCCTACGCATGGAGCAGAGAGCATCAGGGCAGCCCATTGGTGGGGGGCACCTACTGGCACCCCTGGGGCAGCTCCTGCCAAGCCCAGCACCCCCCTGGGAACAGGACCCCCAACCTACCATGCCTGGCTCTCGATCCACTGTGACAGGTAGTGCCGCACCTCAATCGGGAAGTGCTGCCCATAGAGTGCCTGCATCTGCCGCAGGGCTTCGCCCTGGAGCTGCTGGGCCTGGATCCACACCGCCATGGCTCAGCACCTGCAGGAGATGGGCTGTCAGGGCACCCGTGGCAGACAGGAGGGCGCTGTGCTGTGCCGAGTCCAGCCCCAGCTGTCCCCACACCCTTTGCAGGGGCTTCCGCGTTCTCCTTTGCAGGAGCCTCTGGAGTCTCTGGTGCTGCCAACGCCGTCTCCAGTGGCTGAAAGAAGGGGTGTGTGGGGGCAGGGGACCCTGGCTCTGAGTCACCCCCTCTTTTCTAGGAAGAACCCTGGGGGTGCCCGGGGCCAGGGACGCGCCTCTGCGCGGCCTCTCCACATGGTTCTCATTTCCCCTCACTGTGCCACGGGATCGCAGCCATCGCTGGCCACGCAAATGAGGAAACGGGGCTGAGGGGAGGGAGGGCTGGCCAGAAATCCAGGGTGACGCAGAGCAGAGGCCCCCCCTGCGCTCGCCCTGCTCCTGCCCACACGCTGGCAGTGCTGATGGGCAGAAGCAGTCCCGTCCCCAAGGGACCACGTGGCACCACAGACCCTGACAGGTCCCTGGTCCCAGGGCCACTGTATGACCTATGTCCTGGTGGACACGCACAAAGCTTCTCAAAGCAGTTTTGGGGCGGCTCTGGCTCCATGCAGGAGCACTGCCAGATTCCACCCGCCACTCAGCCTCGGCTCCCATGGGGCAGCCAGGGATGGGACAGTGGAGACAGCACCTCTACTAAAACCTAGTGTATCCCCTGGGCGGTCACACCTGTGGCTGAGCGTTTGAGGGTAATGCAATGGTGCTCAAGGCCCCCCAGACGAGGAGGCAGCAGTAAATAGCATTTAGATACACTCACACCCAAACCGCCTGGGATCTGGCACCATACGGAGGGGCTGGGCAGAGGTGTGAGGCCTCATGCCATGTCCCAAGGCCGAGTGAGCATCACAGGACCTGGTCACTGCACTGGTTGGTGACAAGCAGAAGGCCCGAGCCAGTGGGGGCTGTGCCTCCCCAGCTCCCCAAAGCACTTTGTTCAGCCTCAGAAATACCCCATGGCCCCCGTGGCTCCAGAAGAGCCGGTGCACTCCCCCAGTCAGGGGCATGTGCTGCGGGACAGAGGCAGCGGGTCTGAGAGGAGCAGCCACGGCTGGAGCCCCTGAGCTCGGCACACCCGCCCCTGAGCAGGAAGAGGAACAATAACCCAGAGCTGGCTAAAAATGAATTTTTCCCCTATAAAATGGGAGGAACATTTCCACATTCACAGAAATCACCAAGCTGGAAATGCTGCTGGCAAGGAGGAGCCTGGAGAGGCATAAGAACGCCAGCAAGGAGGAAAGGAAAGGTGGGATGGCCAATAACAGGACAGGCTGCTGTTGGAAATTGAGGACACTTGATAAGGGGCAGCGGTGGCAGGGCCAGGAACAGCCATGGCCATGACGGTGCCATCACAACACAAAAAAATGAAGTCCCCAGAACTGCAAGGACATCTGCATGGACACAGAGCAAACAGATGCTGCCCTGCCTGTTGAGAAAATGGTGATCTCTTCCCATTTTGTGGTGACAAAACACTTCCTACTCCACTCCAGTGTGTTGTTAAGCAACGAGTCTCCAGCTGGTCTGTGGTGAGCCAGCAGGCACTGTGCTCGGCCAGCACCAGCCTGGGAGCAGGAGCACCAGCATCGCATCTGCCTCTACAAGGGAGCATGCAGCCACCTATGGTGGCACCGCTCACCTGGTGCATGCCCCAAAACACCACTCATGCCAGGCTTGGGCACAACCTCCATGGGCATTGTCAATGCAGCAGTGGACATTTCTGCAGGCACCTTATTTTGGTTTCCTATGTCTCACCTGTGGACTGACAAACCAAACCTCCCCGTGGGCTGCAGGGTGCCCTGAGTGCCCCAGCACAAGCCACCGGTGCTCCCTGCCACGAGCAGATGAGGCTTTTGGCCCCAAGACCCAGCAAGGCTGAAGCAGCAGCTCAGTTTTGGCATGAGCTGCAGCACTGTGGTCCCACTGTACAGCCAGAGCCACCGCTGCCAGCTTTTCCAGGCAGCCCTGCCTTCTGTGCCCAGCTGCTGCTCGCAGCCACTGCCTTGCCTTGGACCATGCCGAGCACCACTCTCCAGCACCACATTCTCCAGTGGCACCACTGGCTGCCCAAGAGGTGGGAAGCAGAGGATGGATTCACCCCTGTGCCCAGAGACTGGTATTCAACCACCTCAGTGCCACCACTCAGCCCATCAGCCTCGGCGCTCCCCGTGGCTCCGGCACCGTGGCAGGGCCACTGCAGCCTCAAGTGCTGCCACGGGTCAGCTGTGCTGCAGCCGCCAGCCCCGCGCGCACTCCAGCAACTGCAACAGGCAGATAATTGTAGTGGTTTAGGCTACTTTGCATTTACTCGCTGGCAGCGAGCTGGAACCCACCCGTCACTGCAGCTTGGTTAACCAGCAGCACTCGACAAGCCACAGCAACGCGCTCACCGGAGACTTATCGCCTGCAAAGAGGCACAGGCAGCAGCTTCCCGGGGCAGGACCAGGGCTGAGGAGAGGGACCCCAGTGCCATGGGGAGGGACCTCAGCACCATAGGGACCATGCAGAGGAAGGAAGACGCCAGCAGTCATTGCTTCTGCCTCTGACAGACCCACTCCCCGCTGCCAATGGGGAGGCGCTGCCAAACCCGATGTAAAATCCATGAGACCCACCCAAAAGGGGCTCTCAGAGGGCCGGAGACAGCACTGAGGAAGAGGATGGTGGGGGAGGCTGGCAGCACCGCTGGAGCTGGGGACAGCCAGGGGACTGATGTGACTACAGCGGGGAAGGGTTGCAACCACAGTGGCAGCAGGCTGGCGCCAGCAACAGGTCCCAGGCTGCAGGAGAGCCGGAGTACATCCGTGGGCAGACAAAAGGAGGGAAATGCCTCACGGGGTGAGGCCGGCAGCGGCACTTTCTCACGTGCCATGGGCACGGCAAAACCCAGACACGGGCAGCAGTCACCCTGGGGCTGGGGCATGCTCCACACGGGATGCTCCCTGCACAGAGCCATCCCGAGGACCTTTCCGAGGGCAGGACAGCCCTGCCATGGTGCTGGCACAGCCCTCGACAGCAGCCCCTTGCCCAGTCCCATGCCCTGCAGGACCAGGCAGGGGCCCAGGGCCACGCAAAGCCCTGGGGGGACCACAGCAAAAGGCTCTGGCTGTAACCCCCCACCCCAATCCCGCGCCGGACACACGCAGCCCCTCTGCCGCGGCGGCTCCCGCACTGCCCTTCGCCCGTCGATCTCCCGGCCCGGGGGTCTCCGGAGCGGTGTCCTGCCCTGGCAGGGGCCCGGCGCTGGGCTCCGGCGGCGGCGGCCCTGCGCCCGCTGCGCCTCCCGCCGCAGTAAACACGGACACGTGGTTTCTCGGCACCTCCGGGAGCCCGCGATCGCTTCCAGGTCAGAGCCGGCTCCGCTCGCGGCCGCAGGGCCGGACCCGCAGCCCCGCGGTGGTGCCGCCGGGGGGGCTCCGGGGCTGCCCCAGCCAGCGCTGCCCCTGCCCGCGGCAGGCCCGGCGGGAGGGTCTCCTGCAGCCCCCAAAGGTGGGCAGCCACAAGCAAGGTCCCTCCAGGGCAGGATCCAGCCCCCAGCCAGGCCCGGGGGACGGTGGGGACGGGACTCGAGAGCGGCCGCCCCGCACACGCAAGGGCTCTGGTTCTGCCAACACAGACACCCGCTCCTCCACCCACAGCGGCCCCCTGCCCACCCCGGCTCGCTCCAGGGACCCCCTGGAGCCTGGTGCGGGGTGCCCCGTCCTGCAGCCGCACTCACCCGCGGTCAGGCCCCGCTCTGCCCCACGCACCTCTCCGGTGTCCGCACCCGGGGCAGCCCGGCCGCGGCTCCAGGCTGGTGCTGCCGGCACAGCCGGGCTCCCAGGCGGCCGTTTCGCTGGCTGCGCACTACAGGAAGGAGCAGAGAGCAGCTATTTCCTTACAAAATGTCAGCTGCCTGCGCAGGGCAGCCTGCCCTGGGCTGCTGGCAGCCACCTCTGCCTCGGCTGCCTGTGGGGTGCCGGCTGGGGAGCGGGGCCAGCACACCCTCCTGCTCGGCCCCACACACCTCCCTGGTGCCAGAGTGAGCACAGCCTCTGTCCCCAGCAGACTGGCGGTGCTGACCCCCATGAGCCCCCATGACTGGCCAGCAGCCAGGGATGGGACGCCAGGGACCAGTGCAAGAACTCAGCATAGGGGGAGACAGGACCTACACTCATCTGCACCCCCCAGCTCTGCTCACACCCCACAGCACATGGCATCGGGGTAGAGCCTGCACGGGGAACACCCAGGTGCTGGTGAGCAGCCCCCAGACCCAGGCCCTGCTCACAGCTGCAGCCAGGGCTGGGGGCACCGGGGCACAGCACAGTCAGCACGGAGGGCCCAGGGCTGCTCGCATGTTTTACACCGGCCTGTGGTTTCCAGCTCTGGCTGGGAGGCAGCAGCCGGCACGGGAGCGAGCTCCTTCTAGAAGCTCTGTGCTTTGATGGGGTTTGTTTTTCTCCCACAGAAAGTGGTAGCAGCCGGCGGCTTCACCCTGGCGCCATCGGGGAGGAGGCAGCTGAGTGCCCCAGCCCACGCTGGAAACATCTGGGGCCAGGCACTGTGGGGCTCATGAAGGAGGTAATGCTGACTGTTAACAAAATGTGCCACCCTAGGACAGAGGCAATGGGTTCCACAGCCAGTGGGCAGAGCCAGGATTAGTAGCACCAGGACCAGCTGGGTGTCCCAGCAACTCTGGGAACCAAAAATGGAGAATTTGAACTGTTACAGGAACAAGGAAACCTCACATGTGACCTGATGCTGCCCGGGGGGACACCAGCCCCTCACAGGCAGAGGTGCCCCAGCTAGGGACAGGCATCTCAGGGATCAGGGACAGGGGCTGCCAACAGTTCTGCTCACGCCACAGGCCAGGGGCTGTACCTGCCTGCCAGCACTTGCCATCCTTGGGAAAGGCTTTTCTCCTCTCTTTGGATTTCCTCTTCCAACCAGAGGCCTAGAAACCTGGTCAAACCAAAACCACTAAAATACCAAAGAAAATCCCAGCAAAATCCTTTGAATGCAAGGGCTGGGACTGTGAAAGAAAACCACCCTGATGCACCAAGAGCCGCCCCGGGGCAGCCACAGCCAGATACAGGTGCTGTCCTGGCAGTGGTGGGATTCCCCCAGACACTGAGGAGGTAGCAGGACCAGCACTGGTGGGCAGGACACACCGTGCAGCCACAATGGCAGAACCCAGCACCCAACCAGCCCCATGAGCTGCATGGAGCCTGCAGGACATTCGCCATGGGGAACCCAGTCCCTGCCAGCGTCGGTGCTGCCTCTGCCATAAACACCCAGACAGGATTAGAGAGGCCAGGCAGAGCTTTAGGTATTCCTGGCTCCCTGGGGCCAAGCAGCCGAATTAACCGGGTGCGGCACTTCTGGGCTGGCACAGCAGGGCTGGCACAGCTGGGTCTGACGTCTTGGGGCTTCCCCCGGGCTTGGTGGAGGAATCCTGGGGCAGGCACGCAGCCACTGCCCACCTGCAGCATCCCTGCTCAGGCAGGCTCTGGCCCTTGCCTGGGAGGGGACAATACCAGGGAACTCAAAGAAGGGATTTTCCCTCCACACTAATAATGACCCACCTCAAGCCCCTGTAACACCGCACTGAGGGCACAGCCCCAGGGTGCCATGGGTCCTGCACCAGCCCCCAGCATTGAGGCCACATCCAGCACAGCCCCTGGCTCAGTGATAATCCCTGCTCAGACCTGCACCAGCCCAGGAGGGATGGGCTGGGAGAAGGACCTGAGGATTAAGCTCATTTCAGCATCGAATTAGTCCTGATTGGGGTCTGGAGACACAATTTCATTTTCTCTGCCATGCTTCAGTGAGCGCACACAATGGCACTAATCCAGCCACAGCCAGGCTGGATTTTCTGTGCAGGACCCAAGTGGGTTGGGGGTGATGTGGGCAGTGCAGGCACCAAGTGCTGCTCCAGCCACATCCGATTGATACCACGCTCCTGCTCCCTGCGGGCCTGGGGACATGGGGCAGGAGATTCTTTACCACTGGCACAGCCATCCTGCAGGGCCAGCCCAGCCAGCATGGCATGGGATGGGCTTTTGGGATGGCTGGTGAGCAGGGACAGACAAAGGGACACCAGAGCAGCCTCTGCATCCCCCCCCCCCCCAACTCCCGGGGTTCATTCCCAGCAGCTGCAGCAGCTCTGCATATGGAGATGCTCTCACACCAGCTCTGCGGAGCAGGATGGAGAGGGGTAAAGCCTTGCCTTTGGAAGAGGGGATATAGAGACACCCAGGGATGTTGGCAGGAGGGAAATCAGTCAGAGAGAGAATAAAACAACCAAAACACCAATGGTTTGTGCAACAAAATTTTCAGTCAAACCCAGGCAAGGGTGAAGCACAGCATGCATCCACACGCACACAAACATGTCTAGGTGGGAGAGCTGGGTTTCAGGTTTCCTGGCCCTGGGATGGGTTCTGCAGCGCCTGGAGCAACAGCAGCCACTGGCAGTGCCAGGGCAGAGCCTCTGCCTTTGGGCTGCACCTCGAGCCCCACCATAGCATCTCCGTGAGTGGGGCTAAGGCAGCTGCATCCCTGGGGCTGCAGCCAGGGCCAGGTGTTCACACAAGACAGGACAAAGATCATTTTATAGCAGTTTCAGCTGGTGAGAGGGCTCACAGCTGCCAGCAAGAGCTGCCTCTTTCTCTTCTAAAGGCTTTGTGGGGCCAGTAAACGAGAGGGACAAGAGGGCAGACAGAGAAAGCACCCCACACACGGTGGGCAGGGCTGAGCTGACGCCACTCTGGCTCTTCAAGGCAGCAGCTCTCCAGCACCAGCCTTTTCCCCAATTCCCTCCCCAGCAGAACTGTGCTATAAACCAGAAATTACAGCTCATAACACAAAGTTACAGGGAAAATGGAGATTGCAAAACTCACCAATGACTCTTTGAACCAGGAGTGGGTTGTGACCATGCTGGGGGTTCGGTTACACCGCTGTGGCTGTCCCAGCCCAGTGAGCAGCTGCCTGGCAGCCCATCACTCCTGGCGCGGTGGGAAGCGGGAGCTGGCACTCAAGGAAGCACCAGGCACAAAGTGCCTGTGAGCACCCAGTGCTCCCAGCCCCTCTGGTGCAGCCAGATGGGTGGATTCTGCTTTATCAGCAAGTCAGCTCAGCCCTATCAGCCAGGAAGCCGTGTTCACAGTGCCTCCCCCTCGATGTTTCCCAACACAGCGGGAGAAGCGGCGTGCAGCAGCCTACCTTTTATCAGCCAGCAGATGTTGCTAGAACTGTTGCTGCATGTAAAATTCAGGCATGCCCAGCACCACTTGGATCCCTGCACCAGCCACGCGGTGCCAGGGTAAACACCCCCGCCCCCTTCCTCCTGGGATCAAAACACTTGGGGGTTGCAAAATAGACACCCCATGAAAGGAAAGGCATGCCACAGAAACATTACAGCTGTCGAGGCTACTTCTCCCCGAGCATGCCGGAGCCCCGGAGCCAGCAGCCGGCACAGCCTCCCAGGCTGGAGCTGCCTGTGCAGCCTCAGAGCTGAGTCCTGGCCTGTCCCAGTGAGACAGGGACTGGAGAACCCCTGCCCTCGTCCCCCATGCCCTGGCTGCCCCATGGAGGGTGCTCTGACAGCAGCACCCACAGTGTGTGGGACACCAGGAGCCGCCACAGCTGCATGGCCAGAGGGACGTGGCCCTCAGTGCAGGTATCCAGGGGATGCTGATGGGACAGAGGTCCCACTCGCCCCACACACTGCCCTACCGTGCCAGGGTTCCCACGGGCTCCCCACGGGCTCCCTACTGCTGCCGTGAAGCCCTCTGAGCACAGCCCAGTTCACAGTCATTCCTTGCAAACTAGAAAGTCATTTCCCAGCCGACGGGGCTGCTTCACTGTACTCGGCCCAGCACAGTCACCGCTCTCCACCCACGCCATGGACGAGTGCAGGGAGCAGGGATTTTTTGCAAGCAGAGTATCTAGGTTTTGCTATCACTCGAGAGAGAGCTGGGAAACCCCATGGCAAAGCCTTTGCAGACACTTTGGAGTCAGCACTTCCCCTGCAGTGAGAGGGGAAGGTCCCTCCAGAGGCTCTGGGTGCCCTGTGCCAAGCATCCACAACTGCAGCTCCCTGTCCAGTGCCAGCATCCCTTGTCCTGCTCCAAACATCAGCCTCAGCACTAGGCAGGCACAGCACAGCCAGCAGGGTGGCTCTAGTGACAACTGCAGGGGCCAAATACCCCTGAGGGAGGACACTGTCAAGGTGCCACGAAATGCAGAGTGGGTGACAGCCACCCGTCACACCCCTCTCCCATCCCAGCTCTCCTCTGTCCCCGGGAAACAGGCTGTTGGCATCTCTCAACCTAAACCAGAGCTCCTCCTCCTCGTGCTGCACCCCACCACACAGCCTGTCCCAGCCCAGCCCTCCCCAGCCCAAGGGATGAGCCACTCTCCAGGAAAGGTTATAAAACCCAGGGAGACAGCCTCCATCCTCACATCCAGGACCTTGGAAGCACATCAGGTCAGGCTGTGATCCCGAAGGCTTCAGGAGCACTAGGGCTGGGGCAAGTGACCCTGACACATCCAGTGCCTCCCCTCACCCAGAGCCACACGCACAGGGCACAGCCAGGTTCGGCACTGGACCCAAGCAAACCTTCCTCGAGCATGGTCACAGTGCAGGTGCAAACCTCTGAAGCAGGACAGCAAACCTTGGCTCAAAATCACTCCAAGGGAGCACGGCAGCTGCAGCCAGCTCAGGGCCATGCTCCCTACCATGGGCCTGGGGCTGTCCTCCTGGAGTCAGGACCCGGAGCGGAGAGCTCTTGCAGTGCAGGGCTGCTTCCCAGTGCCCATGGTGGTGGACAGGCTCTCTAGAATACCCCATGGTGCCCACACCAACTGCCCTCATATATGCTGCTGCTGGGGCTCTGGCTGTTCTGGGGGGGCAAGCACAAGCGCTATGGGGAAACAAGGTGACTGAGATAGCCCAGGGCCAAAAATGTCCTGCTCTAACCAGGTGACCCACAAGCCAGGGACATGTCCCTGCCACGGGTGAGCCATGCGGCCCTGCCCTGTGCCCAGCCTTGCCTCCCCACACCCCACGAACAAACTGCTGCTGGTCACTGCCTGTCCCCGGCCCTGTGCCACGGGGCGCCCAGCACGGCACACGGAGACTCGAACGAGCCGACGGCCCCGGGCCACAACTGCCATTGGAAGTGTCACGGCGCCACAGGGTGCGCTCAGCAGTGCCGGTGCGAGCCGGGCACGGGACCCCCGGAGCCGCGCGGCGCCTCGGCGGGAGCTGCCCGGGGCCGGCCGGGCACGGAGCCCTGACAGCTCCGTATCCCGCTGGACAGGTGGCCGCGGCTCCCTCGGGCTCCCAGTCACCGGCCGCGCCCGAGCTGGGTGAAAGGCCACCGGGAGCTGCGGTCCCCGCGGTGTCACCGCTCCCGCCTCCCGCCGGGGACCGATCCCACCCGCCCCGCGGCGCGGAACCGCGTGTCCCACCGCCAGCGGCGGGGCTCGCGGGATTACCGCCGCCCCGGTTCGGTGTGCTGCCTGCGGCGGACCCCCCGCTCCGTCGCTGCATGGGACCCCTCCCGCTGTCCCGACCCCTCCCCTCGGCCCGAGAACAGGGCTCGGAGCCGCTCCCCGCGGCCGCCGCTCCGGAGGAGCCCGGAGGCGGGAACTGGCCCCGCTCCGCCGGGAGAGGAGCGCCCCCATTCCGGGATGCGCCGCGGCACCGGGACGGGCCCGCCGCCCCAGGAGGGGCCCCGCTCGCCGCCTCCGCCCGCCCCGGGGCC
>NW_020885190.1:0-17530 GCF_003945725.1 Corapipo altera
TCAAAAACAGAGCTTAGGGGGAGACAGGGGTGGGTGAGTCCTGTGGCCTGCGAAGGCGGGATTTGTGCCCTGTGGTCTGCGCGGGAAAGGAAAGGCACTGTGTGCGCGGTGCGGGTAAAGAGGGGGAGTAACTGGGGCTCTCTTTAGGTAGGTGGCGTGGGTGCGGCCGCCGCGGCTCGACCGCCTCGGTGCCTGCTGGTAGAGCTGTTGTCCGAGCCCGGCGGGTAGACCTGGTGTCGGCGCCCGGTGGGTAGACCTCTTGTCCCGACGCAGTGGGTAGACCTGTTCTCCGGGTGCATGGGCTAGAGCTGCGCCCCGAGTCGGGTGGCGAGAGCGGCTTCTAAGGACTGAGTCGAGGCCCTCGGCGGGCGCCAAGGCGCTGCCCTTTCTGCCCGGGGCTCTGAGGGGCAAAGGGAAGGGCATTGCGTGCAGCGCGGGTAGAGCCGCTGTCCGTGCCCAGCGGGTAGCCCTGGTGACCCAGGCCAGTGGGTAGACCTGGTGTCTGCAGCCTCCTCGGCTTCACTGCTGAGGTTCTAGCCCTCCTCTGTGCTGACCATGGCAAGAATTGTGTGGGGTGGTCCTGGAAGGAGGGGCTTCTTGGCTTGCCAGAGATCTGGTCTCTGACCTTGGCTCCGTTCTTTTCTCTTCCAGTTATTGAAGGTATGACTCACAACAGCGCTGCTGTCCAAAGCCTGGCACTTCAAACCCAGAAAATCCTAAGAGCTGTCCAGAGACCTGAGTCTTCTCCAGGTTCCAGCAGTTTGAAGATCAGCTCCAGAATGTGCCGAATAGGGAGCCTCCTCTGTGGGGCAGCTGCCGAAAGTCAGCGGAGAACTGATCCTGGGAAACCTGTCTGATGGGACCATCTGAGCCTGCGGGAAAGACCCCTCTCAGCAACAAGTTTTTCTTCCCTAGCTTGAGAATATGAAATTCTTCTTAGCATACACAGAGGTTCAGGAATTTTTTTGGTGCCCAGTGTCCACGGGGCATCTGGGAAGAGGGGAAAAGGGGCCTTTGATCTCCACAACACTTGCCCAAATGTGCAGTGGGGAAGGGAAAGTGCCCCAAAGGCCCTCAGCCTTGGGGGGTTCTGCTGGAGCCTCAACACTTCCAGCAGAGCGTATGGGCAGAACCTGGAGCTGTGGGGATCCCTGAGAAGCTGGTTCTCGGAGGTGGCCACAAGCATTGTGCCAGCTAGGAAGCAGCATCTGTGGCCTGCCCGTGTGGTGCTGGGGCCACCACGGGGACGGTGCGGGGCACCTCGGGCGAGGCTGCGCAGTCACTGCTGCCCAAGCCACAGACAACCCCAACAGGCTATGCACAGGAGCAGCAGCACCCGCACAATCTAGAATCTTGGAAGTCAGGCTGGCAGCTTCAGCGCAGGGTTGAAAAAAGCAAACAACAGCCCTTCTCCCCGGGAAAGAAATGTTGTAACCTTAGGCTTCCTGGTTCAGTTGGTGGGCCAACCTGGACACTCGTTGGGCAGCAAGAGCTTTCTGTAGTTGCACCTTTTGTCTGGGAGGAATCTTAGTTTGTGAACTGGGACTCCAGTTGGTGAACTGGGAACAAAAGAAAAAGCAGCAGAAGCTGAAGGAAGGCCTCATATGGCTCAAGTTCCAGGACGGAGGGAAGTCAGCACTGTGGTGTCTGCTGCAAAAATGGCCCAGTTCACAAGCTCAGCTTTTGCTGCTAGAGGATCAGGGTTTGGGCTTACTGGAGCCCATTCCCTACCAACGCATGGCCCCCCATTGCTCTTGCATCAAGTGTTCTGCACCCATGGGAACACGTGTGCCCTGTGTCCATGCGAGAGCAGCAACTGGCAGAAGACGTCTGCTGCCGGCACTTGTCTTGGCTGCTCCTTCAGTGGGGTGGCACCTTAATCAGAGGCACAGAACAGGTTTGGATCCCAGAGTTCTCCCTATCCCCTTCACTTCTCCCCAGTGCCCTGGATATCAGCTGAGAGTCGCAGCTGGACGCACAGCAACTTGGAGCTTTGAACATCAGACTGGGCAGCTTTTATTTTGCAGAATGCAAGAGAAAAAGTCCAAATAACACAAGGAAACTTGACAGGATCTCTGACCAATCTAATCTTCCTGTGAAACTCAGCAAGTGAGGGTGGTTTGGTGCTGCAGGTCATCACTTCCACGCAAAAATCATTCTAACAAGGAGAAACTGCTTCTGCCTTGTGACAACTGCCGAGTATGGCCACCAATTGCTCCAGCTGCTGCTCCCAACAGCCCCCTGCAAGAGCGCAGACATCAGTGCCCATTGGTTTTGGCTGCCCTCTGGCAGAGAAGTCCCTCAGGGGCACAACTCTTTGGGGCAGGAGATGGGCACCATCCCTGCCAGGACTTAGGGCAGTGGCAGGTCTCCTTGGGCGAGGACTTGCCAGAGCTGCTGATTTTGGTGCAGCCCCGGGCAATGGGGTGGGAGCAGCATTGGTGCCCTTGGCCCCCACTTTCCTTCTGTGTGTCACAGCCCCGTGTTTGGGAGGGCCACCAGCCAGCATTTCTTCCGAGGAGCCCGTGCCAGCTTGTGTGGAGGCCCTGTACCCTTCCTGCTGTGGCTGCGTCGGCGGCCGAGGGGGCTCCCTCTGCTTAGTTTTTGAACTGTGCCTAAAGTTCACGTCCAACTGTCTTTGATACTTTGGAGAACGGACTCCTTCCGACCTGGGGCAGGTTGGCCAGGCTGGGGGAGTCCCCAGGGCATGTGGCAGTGTGTCACAGGGCCCTTTGTGACAGGGTGGGCATTGCCCATTGCATGGCATGGGGCAGGGTGTCACAGGGCCCTTTGTGACACGTGATGACTTAGTACCGGTGGTGACGCGGCAACACCTCAGTGCTCCTCGGAGCATGCGATGGGACAGACGGGATTGAGCGGTGCTGTGTGGAGCCCCCGCGCAGCCAACTCTTTCCTTGCTGACCCGGAGCGTTGTGGAGGCTTTTCTGTGGTGCGAGCGTCCTCGAGGCCGGACCGTGGGACTTGGTGACGCGGAGCTTCTGCGAGGTGTCCCCAATCCCTGCGGCAGGTGCCCTTGAGGCCGCACCGCAGGACTTGCTAACCCCTAGCATTTGCTAGGCTTTTCTGTCTTTCAGGTGCCCTTGAGGTCAGACTGCAGGACTTGCTGACCCATACTATTTCTTAGGCTTTTCTCTCTTTCAGGTGCCCTCGAGGCCAGACCGCAGGATTGGGGACCCGGAAATTTTCCGGAATCTCCAATCCCTGCGGTAGGTGGCCTCGAGGGCAGCCTGCCGGACTCGGTGACCCGGAGATCTTCCGAGGTGTCTCTCTCTTGCAGGTATCCTCCAGGCTAGACCGTGGGATGTCAGGAAGACGTCGGAGCCTGCTCAGGCCCTTTCGGATGAAGAAGGAAGGACCTGGAGCTTCCCCATCCCAGCACCCAGAGAAGATGGAGCAGTTGCATACCCTGCAGGAAGGTGAGTGGCACGTCTGGGCCACAGGGCTGGTGGCTGCAGCTGGCTGTGCCTCATCCCATCCTGTCTGCTGGGGACATGGCCAGGGAAAGGGAGGGGGGAAGAGGGTCTGGGACTGTTTCTCTGACAGCTCCATGCACTGGGAATGCCAGGGCTGGCCCTGCCTGTGGAGCGCAGGGCTGGGTTGTGTTCTCCGGTCTGTCTGGCAACCCCTCAGCTCTGACCGCGCTTGCTCTTTGCCAGATCCAGGTCGGGACCAGACACAAGAGCAGGACCGCTCCCATGGCCGCTTCCGCAGGGCAGCACAGGTACCTGCAGCCATGGCCTCCTGGGCCGAGCCTGCTGTCACTGCTCAGTCTGGCAGCTCCGTCAGAGCTCACCATGGCACATCCCTCTCTTCCCCGCTCTCCGTTCTTCTGCAGACCTTTCTGAAATTCGTGGGCATTCGGCGTAAAAGGACCACAACCAGCCCAACTGAGGTCATGGTACAACCTGACCCCAGCCCAACTGAGCTCAAGGCAGACTCTGATGTCACCACCACACTGACTGATGGCACAGGAAACTGTGACGTGTCACCGACTGTTCACACAACAAAGTCTGACCCTGTTTTGACTGATGATACAACAGACACTGACAGCCCATCGATTGATCGCACTGCAGTCTCTGACATCGTGTTGAGCGATGAACCAACAAACTCTGATGCTGCTCTGCCTGATCTCGCTGCGGAGGCCGATGCTGCAATGACTGAGGGCACTCCAGACACTGACCTCATGCCCACGGAGAGTGTGAATTATGCTCCCACTCCAGATATTTTTGAGGAGAATGGTGTCTCCAGTCCAAAGCAAGTAAGCAGCCTGTGTCCAGGGCTCAAGCCACTCCAGGGGTTTGTGGCCCCTCAAGTGAGCTCCCCTGGGCTCTTTCAACCTTTGAGGTCAGCACAGTGTGGTGGGAAGGGAAGCACTTGTCAGGGAAGCTGGCCAAGTTGCCAGCTCTTCCCCCATGCCTCCTCCAGGTGCCAGCCTTCATCAGGAACATGCACCAGAGACTGACAGCCAACGCGACTCCAGAAGAGAAGCTGCTGGTGGAGTTTCTGAGGGTGACTGAGGCACACCCTGCTGATGTTGTGGTGACCCTCCTGCACTGTGCCCCATCGTGTGACAGGTACATGGCCTCCCTGCCTTCAGGGCTCGGGGCTTACCAACCTTTTGAGCCCATCCCCCTGTCCATCCTGTCCCACGTGGTCTGCCAGACGGATAGAGAGTTCCGGGACCCTCTGACCCCTCTGTTTCCCAGTCCTGCCATGTCAGCCCCGATCCTGCTGCCATGGTCCCTCCCTGCTCCTCAAGGCACTTTGGCCAGCACCCCCCTGACACAGAACTCTGGCCCCGCAGAGCTGCTGCCATCATGTGGAAGACCATAGCCTCATGGGAAATGGCAGTGGAGAAGGTGCTGCCAAAGTTGCTCTGCGTGATGGAGGACTGGCCACTGCACAGCACGTCCACCTCTGACGGGGAAAAAACAGATGTCTTTGCCCTGGCTGTGAGTTTCTGGAACTGGACTTTACTTGCCGACAGGTCGCTTCTCCAGCAGCTCTCCATCCTCCCCGAGCACTGCATCTCCCTACCTCAGACGCTGGGCTGGAAACCTGGCTTAGGGGCAGGTTCAGGGGCACCAGGCTGGGGGCTGCCCCTGCATCTTCCCCAGCCTCTCCCTCCCACACTTGGGCCCTTTCACATGGACATCTGGGCACTGAGACCTGTGTGCGGGTGCTTTATCTTTTGCAGGCAACCAGGGTGATTTGGGAGATTCTCCAGATGCTCCAGTGCCCAGAGCCATTGACAGAGTATTCCCCCCGTCTCCTCGTGGATCTGCTCCTCCAGATTTTCATCAGCACAGAGCAGATGCCAGAGGAAGTTGACGCCTTGTGGAGGGAATGCCAGGAGCAACACAGCCTTCCCACAAACTCCAAGAGGTGCTCAGTCCCAGTCCTGTCCCTCTCATGCCCTTGGGGCTGCTCAGGGCTCCCAGCATGACCTGGGCTTTGCTCTGCACCCAGTTTTGCAGTGCTGACCCTGAAGGCCCTGCTTTGTCATCTTGAGTGTGAAGATGTGGTGGTTTCAATGGAACGGAAGCGTGGCTGGGACACGCTCCTCAACTCTGACACCCACCACTATGCAGTGGGTTTGCTGGCCAGGTGAGACCCCCTTGTCCCCGCTGCCCCTGTCATTTCTGCCTGTGCATGGGGTACCCCACACAGTGCCCGTGGTCATGGGCCAGAGGGCCTTGTCACTGAGGGATGGTCGAGTAGAGTGGAAAAGGCTGGGAGAGGCGGGTGCACAGGAGGAGCCGTCAGCCAGAGTGCCTTCGTCCCCTGCCGGGGTGCTGGGGAAAGACCAGGACTCTGTGAGACCATCCTGGGAGAGCTTTGCCCACCCAGCTCAGGGTTGATGGTGCCTCTTTCCCCCTGGCAGGGAGATGCGCCGTGCCTCAAACCCCTTGTATTACCGGATTGCCCTCTCCCTGCTGGGGCTGCTCATCAGGGAGAAGCCCTGCTGGGAGCTACCTGCCATGGCATTCCTTGTGGAGGTGAGCCTGATGGCGAGCGCCGCCTTGCTGACCTGCCTCCACCTCTCTGCCCTCTCGCAGTCACAGCTGCCCGGGACGGTGCCGCGCCCTGTGCTGCTGCCTGGGCCCAGCCCGGTGCGGGTCTGAGCTCCTGCCGGCCGGGCACCTTGTCACTGCTCCGTGCTTTTCAGGTCCTGGACTGCCCGGACATGACTGAATGGAGTGACAGCTTCCTGGAGATCCTTTCCAGGCGCCTGTGGAGCGAGTGCACAGAGACGCGTCGCCTGGTGCTGAGAGGCCTCGTGGTGCTGAGTAAAGATCCTGTGATGGTGAGGAGGGGGCAACTGGTTGAAGCTGTGCTGGCAGCCTGGGGCCGGGGAGCGCAATCGCTTGGGCTTGGCTGGGCCAAGGGGAGGTTTAGCTTGGGGAGTAGAGAAAGGTTCTCCACTCAGAGGGTGCTCCGACACTGCAACAGGCCCCACTGGGAAGAGGTCACAGCCCCAAGGCTGCCAGAGCTCAAGGACAACACTCTCAGGGACACGATGGGATTGGTGGACATGGTCCTGTGCAGGGCCAGGAGTTGGACTTAATGATCCTTGGGGGTCACTTCCAACTCGGGATATTCTAGGATTCCATGATTCCTGGCTTCACAGCACAGCATTGTGTTCCACACAGGCTGATGGCATGCGGAGCCTGACACAAAGCCTCATGGACGTACTGTGGGATACAGATGGAGAGCTGGTCAGGATGGCCCTCTCTGTATTCATCAATCAAGTCCAGGACAGAGACATCCTAATCTCCACCCCCACTGCCCTGCAGCTGGCTGAGGTGCTCCAGCCACTCTTTGGCAATGTAAGGCTCTGTGCTCCCCCCCGCCAGGTGCTGGGTGCTACCAGGAAACTGTGGCCTGTGGACTTGCAGGCTTGTGCCCCGGTAGGCCTGGAGTTGAGGTCTTTTCCTCTTCCTTTCCATCAGGACAATATCCACGTGCAGCTGCTCTCCATTCAGCTCTTCCGAAAGGTGATGGAGTTGGGAGTGGATGAGGGAAAACAAGCCCTGAAGACACACGTGGTCTACAGCCTGCTCCCACTTTTTTTCCATTGGCATAATGAGAACCAGCATGTGGCAGAAGTGAGAACTTGTGGGGTCTGGTGTCCCAGCGGCAGGGGGCTGCTCTGCCTCGTGCCCTGGCACCTCAGAGGCTCCAGTCTCTCCTCCTGGCCTTGGTCCAGGGACACGGGTCCTGTGCCCTGGGCTGCGATGCCATGTCCTGCTCTCTGTTGCTCTGCAGGCCTCTCAGGAAGCGCTGCTTGGTGCAGCGTGGTTTCTGAAGAGGAGGGATCTTGTGAAGCTGCTGAAGACAGAGCAGTCTTGGAAGTTTGGCGAGTGCCTGGTAAGGACGACCCCGCAGCCCCAGGCCCCGATGCCCAGAGTGTGGGGCTGGCACTGTGCCCCTGCCCACTGCTGCAGCTGCCTGTGGGACAGCAGCCTGCGCCCCAGAGGCTGCCGTTTTGCCTGGGGCGTGTGGGTTCCTCTGCAGGCTCCTCTGCCCCCGAGCCAGGGGGCCATTGGAGTCCTGACCCAGCTGGGCTGTGGGTCAGGGTGGCCCCGCAGCTGCCGGGGAGCAGTCAGCCCTCTGCTCCCTCCAAAACTGGCCCCAGTAGCTGTTGCCCGGGCCTCAGGGTTGTGTGGGCAGGGGAGGCCAGTGCTGGGCGCAGGCAGCGGCCGGTCAAGGGGCAGAGCCCCAGCCAACCCTTCCCTCCGTGCCCTGTCGCTCTCTCCAGCTGGAAAAGGACAAGAAAAGAGTGGCCAAGTACCTGTGCCAGGCCGTGCCATACCTGGAGAGCCCACAGGAGCCCGTGCGAGAGGCGGCCCTCAGGTTCATTGGTGAGCCACAAGCTCTCGGTCCCTCCCCGCCCCACTGCAGCTCGGTCTCAGCCCCGGCTGCTGCAGCAGCAGCAGGATGCGGCCCAGGGATGTGCTGGGGAGCCCCGAGTGCCCTGGCGGCTGCTGCCGCCCTGTGCCAGCCCAGCCCTGGGGCGTCCCAAGGCGGGAAGGCCCCAGGCTCAGCCCTGCCAGGGCAGGAGGGCGTGTGGCCGGGCCGGCAGCGCCGCCGGGGGGGAGCTGTGCCGCTGGGGCCCTGACAGCATCTGTGTTCCCAGGGATCGCCGGGAGGTACCTGAAGGGACAGAAGGTAGAGCTGCAGATCGTCATTGATGGTGAGTCAGGGCAATGGGGCTGCTGAGTGGAGCACAGAGCCTGGGGCAGGGAGCTGCAATCCTTCCCTGGCTGTGGAGGGCTGTGCTCCCTGCAGAGATGAGCAATGGCATGGGCAGAGCAGAGAGAGATTTCAGGGGCACGGGGGGTCTTGGTGGCCAGCACCTCCTGGTTGATCCCGTTGGGCCCTCCTCCGTCCTGGCCATGGCAAGAGTTGGGTGGGATGGTCCTGGAAGGAGGGGTTTCTTGGCTTGCCAGAGATCTGGTCTCTGACCTTGGCTCCGTTCTTTTCTCTTCCAGTTATTGAAGGCATGACTCACGACAGCGCTGCTGTCCAAAGCCTGGCACTTCAAACCCAGAAAATCCTAAGAGCTGTCCAGAGACCTGAGTCTTCTCCAGGTTCCAGCAGTTTGAAGATCAGCTCCAGAATGTGTCGAATAGGGAGCCTCCTCTGTGGGGCAGCTGCCGAAAGTCAGTGGAGAACTGATCCTGGGAAACCTGTCTGATGGGACCATCTGAGCCTGCGGGAAAGACCCCTCTCAGCAACAAGTTTTTCTTCCCTAGCTTGAGAATATGAAATTCCTCTTAGCATACACAGAGGCTCAGGAATTTTTTTGGTGCCCGGTGTCTACAGGGCATCTGGGAAGAGGGGAAAAAGGACCCTTGTGCTCCACAACACCTGCCCAAATGTGCAGTGGGGAAGGGAAAGTGCCCAAGCCACAGACAACCCCAGCAGGCTACGCACAGGAGCAGCAGCACCCGCAAAATCTAGAATTTTGGAAGTCAGGCTGGCAGCTTCAGTGCAGGGTTGAAAAAAGCAAACAACAGCCCTTCTCCCTGGGAAAGAAAGGCTGCAACCTTAGGCTTCCTGGTTCAGTTGGTGGGCCAGCCTGGGCACTCCATGGGCAGCAAAAACTTTCTGGTGTGGCAACTTTGGTCTGGGAGGAATCTTCGTCCTTATGCAATATTGGGGGTCATAGCAGGAAACAGTCTGCTTATGGTAAAGGTGAGGGAAATGGCAATGACATTGCTGGGAGCAGAGACTGTGCTGTGCCCAGTCAGGGATCACTCAGGGCAGTGGTGCTGTAGCAGGTTTCCAAGTTTTCCTCCAGCAGCCCCATGATGAGGCTGTTCCCATCCCCAGTCATGGAGGAGGATATGAGAGAGAGGAAGAAAAGATTTTTTCTGAAGTGTGGGATCATGCCCCATTCCCATGAGGTGAAACTCCATTGATGAGGCCTGATTTTCAATTTTCTATTGAAATATTTATCTCTTCATGTCCCCTCTCCCCTGTTTGGACTCCTGTGAGTGAGAACATTTCTTTCTCTCTTTGGTGTTCACTGAATCCGTGCAGGCAGACCAGAGGGTGATCCATGGAGCTGTGGGTGCCTCTGGCTGTATCCCAGTGCCCAGCTGTGCTCTGTGCTTTGGGAAAGGGCAGAAATACCTCTGCTGGAGGGCAACGTCGCTCCTGCCTGCAGAGCCCTTCCTGCCTGCACAGGGACAATGCTGCCCAGCTGGGTTGCTTTCCTGCTGGGCAGGGAAAGGGACGGGTCAGAAGGAAGGGCATGGACAGAACAGACATGCTGAAGTGTCCTCAGCACAAAGCAAAGGTGGACTTCTGACTTGGTCATTTGATGTCCCCCCATGGAGGGACAACCAACCTCTTGCAGGTGGTTGCAGGGGGAGATGCCAGGGCTGGGAATGGGGGTTGCAGGGGCTGCTCTGTGAGAGTGGCCCTGGGGCACCTTCCCAGGCTGTCCATGGGACAAAGACACAGCCCCTGCTCTGCTGGTCCCTTAGGTCTGTGCCAGGAGCTCTGGCTGTGCAAGGACACTGCTGCGTGCCCCCGCCCTGCACACTCCCACTCCCAGCCGGGCACTGGCATTTGCTTTGCCAGGGCATTCCTGGAGCACATTGCTGACAGAGACTGTGGAGGAAGAACCTGAAGCCCTCCTGCCCTGCCCTCAGGAGATGCCCTTTGCTGATGGAGCTGCTGGTGTGGAGCCCAGCTCTGTGCCAGCAGTTCCCAGGGCCTGTCCCTGCCTGTGATCCCAGCATTGATGCACAGCAGGACTGTGCCCAAGGCGCCAGAGCACTCAGACCTTGCACCCAAAACAGGGCTGGGAAGGACAGTGTGGAGCTGGAAAGAGGGAATGTGGAAAGACCAAGTGCCCTTGTCCCTGGCTGGGCTGCTGGGCTGGGTGTCTCTTCTCTCCACGTCTACACACAGGCACTGCCCCTGAAGTCAGGGACCAGAAGAATCTTGGGCACACAGAAATCAGGGCAGGGTATTTACTTAATTTAAATGAACAGAGAACAAGCCTTTGGAAAGTCTTTGACTTACAAAAGAATGGTAGATACTGATGTAGCAATGCTATGATATTCATTTGTCAAATACATTATAACAGTAGAAAAGGAATAAGAAAATGAACCAATAAAAAACCAAATAAGACAAAAAAGTCTGAGATTGCAATGAATTAAATTCTGAATGCTCTGCAGAAGAAAACAGACACTTTATTGCTTTTGAAAAAAGCCAGTAATTAATTTTGCCATGGCATCTTTGAATTCCTTGTTCCTCAGATGAGGGAGTTCAGTGCTGGAGGCACCACCGAGTACAGAAATGACACCACCAGATCCAGGGATGGGGAGGAGATAGAGGGGGGCTTCAGGTGGGCAAATGTGCCAGTGCTGAGTAACAGGGAGACCATGGCCAGGTGAGGGAGGCACGTGGAAAAGGCTTTGTGCCGCCCCTGCTGAGAGGGGATCCTCAGCACAGCCCTGAAGATCTGCACATAGGAGAAAACAATGAAAATGAAACAACCAAACACCAAACAAGCAGTAACCTTAATAAGCCCAATTTCCCTGAGGTAGCCTGACTGTGAGCAGGAGAGCTTGAGGATGTGGGGGAGTTCACAGAAGAACTGGCCCAGGGCATTGCCCTGGCACAGGGGCAGGGAAAATGTATTGGCTGTGTGCAGCAGAGAATAGAGAAAGCCAGCGGCCCAGGCAGCTGCTGCCATGTGGGCACAAGCTCTGCTGCCCAGGAGGGTCCCGTAGTGCAGGGGTTTGCAGATGGCAACGTAGCGGTCGTAGCACATGATGGTGAGAAGGGAAAACTCTGTTCCAAGGAAGAACAGCAGAAAGGCCTGGGCAGCACATCCCTGGAACGAGATGTGCCTGGTGGCCCCAGAGGGAATTGTGCATGGTTTTGGGGACAGTGGTGCAGATGCAGCCCAGGTCTGTGAGGGAGAGGTTGAGCAGGAAGAAGCCCATGGGGGTGTGCAGGTGGTGGTCACAGGCTACGGCGCTGAGGATGAGGCCGTTGGCCAGGAGGGTAGCCAGGGAGATGGCCAGGAAGAGCCAGAAGTGCAGGAGCTGCAGCTCCCGCCTGTCTGCCAATGCCAGGAGGAGGAACTGGGGCATGGAGGTGCTGTTGCACATTTGCTGCTTCATGGCATAGGGTCCTGTTAAAAAAGGAATCTGAGAATCAGAAAAAGCAGAAAAGGAAGAATAGACTTTTCAGAGCAAATATTACAACCCGCCCCAGAAAGGGGGGATAACCCAGGTTCTCATTGATAAATCCCTTGGGGCAATTAGAGTGAAATGACACTAAATAATCAGTGTTTGAAAACATATATATGCAGGGTTTATTTTAGAAAAATTTTGTTTCAAAGGTAAACAATTATGTTGCCATTTTGGGTGTTATCATCTGTACTTCTCATCTATAGCAATATGGCATAAAGATAACCTTTAGGGAAAATGTGTAAGGGAGAGAAAGGAAAGACAGGAAAATAATAAGGGAGAGTAAGGGAAAGAAAAGATGAGAGCAGAAAAATGTGTCAGGAGTGTTCTTTGTAGGGGCAGAAATCCTCAATTTTATGAGTGAAAACATGAGTTGATACAGAGAAGACAGTTCATCTCTGTGTGGCTTACTGCAAACCCAGGAGAGCTGAAGGATCCAAGAGTCTGCTTTCCATCTGCCCTTGGATTTCCCTTGTGTTGCCTTGACGAGGACCTCATACAGAAAGTAGTCTTAAAAAAACCCACAACCAAGGGTTGTTTCTCAGAGCAGGGCAGCACTGTTCAAGTCCCTGCCAGCAGCTGCTTCCTTGTGCCCAGGGCTGAGCCCTGGCAGTGCTGCCGGAGCCCATCCCAGCCCTGGGGGCTCAGCTCTGCCTTGAAGAGCCCTCCCAGCACAGGGCATTGCCCAGGGGCAGTTCTGGCTGGGCAGGCTCTGATGGCAATGGCAGGGCAACCCTGAGGAGACAGAAGTGGACAGTGATGCTGCTTGTGAGCCACGGGGTGTTGAGTTCTGACACTGCCTGGGTTATTCAGCTCTGAGAGAAGCTGATTCAGAGTTTAATTTCCTCCTCCTGAACTGAGATACACATTTTGATGTCCCATTTCCCACCCAGAAAACACAGACTGGGAGACTGAAAGAACAGGACCCTTCTCTTTTAGTAGCTCCTCAACTCCTGTGCTTCTGGAAAGCTCCCCTGGGAAATGTTGTGTGATGACCTGGAGCTCTGAGCAGCCCTCACAACCTGCAACATCATGTCAACAGGTCAAGGACCCTGCCCTCTCCTGTCAGAGGCTGCTCCTTGCCCACACCCTTTCTCCCCCAGCCCTGGGAGCAGCTCCCCGGGACGGCTGAGAGCTGCCCCTGGCAGGCAGCAGAGTCCCTGCCCAGCACAGCACCCTGGGCTGCAGGATCCTGCTCTGCCCCACAGCCCTGGGCACCCCTGGCTGCACCCCCAGCTTCACAGCTCTTCCAAACTGCCCCAAAACAGCCCCCTGCTCACCCATCCCATCAGCTGGGGCTGAGCCAGCTTTAGGAGATGCCTCCAGGAGCTGCCCCTGCACTGCCCTGCAGCCACAGACTCACTGTGTGCAGCCCTGCCAAGATTCCTCCTGCAGGGAGCTCCCAGCCCTCCTGCCAGTGCTGAGCCCCTTGAAGCTCTGTGTGTGCCTTGCTGGTGTCCCTGAGCTGCCCTGGCAGTGCCCTCAGCCCTGCTGGGTTGTGCAGAGGAGCTGCTCCTGGGCAGAGCTCTCTCTCTGCAGCTCTGCCTGCTTGCCAGGAGCTCCTGGTGTGCCAGGAGCCTGGCCCAGCTCAGCAGCACAGCAACTGCCCCAGGCAGTTCATGACCCTCGGGGGCTTTGGGGATGAGTCCCTGAACATCAGACCCTGAGCAAAGTTTCAGGAACCTCTTGAGAAACCAAAGTTAGATTCAAACTGTAAAGTTTCTTGTAGTGCCAATGGGTCCCACTGAGGGACCCAACTGAGAAAACATCCCCAGGGTCTTGTTAGAGCACAAACCTGCAAACAGGGATGACAGGTCACAGAATCACAGTATCATCAAGGTTGGAAGAGACCTTCAAGATCTTCTAGTCCAACTGTCAACCCAGCACCACCAGAATCACCCCTAAACCCCACCCCAAAATGACATATCCAGGTGCCACCTGAACACTTCCAGAGACTCCACCACCTCCCTGGGCTACCTGTTCCAATGGATGAACACTCTCTCAGTGGAAAAAGGTTTTTTTAATGTGTAATTGGAGCCTCACCTGATGCAACTTAAGGCTGTTTCCTCTCTTCCTGTCACTAAAGGCTTTGCAGAAGAGACCAACCCTCACCCCACTAAAACCTCCTTTCAGGTCATTGCAGAGAGCAATGAGGTCCCCCCTGAGCCTCCCCTTCTCCAGACTCAACCAGCCCAGTTCCCTCAGCTGTCCCTCAGCAGACATGTTTTCCAGAGCCTTCCCCAGCTCTGTTCCCTTCTCTGGACACACTCCAGCCCCTCAAGGGTCTTTTTGCACTGAGGGGCCAGAACTGGACACAGCACTCCAGGTGGGGCCTCCCCAGTGCCCAGCACAGAGGGGCAATCAGTTCTCTGCTCCTGCTGGCCACACTCTTCTCCACAAAGGCCACGATGCCCTTGGCCTTCTTGCCCCCCTGGGCACACTCTGCCTCATATCCAGTTGCTGTCAAGCAGCACCCCCAAGTCCCTTCCTGCTGAGCAGCTCTCCAGCCCCTCTGCCCCCAGCCTGGAGCGTTCCAGGGGGTTGCTGGGACCCAAGTGCAAGACCTGACACTTGGCCTTATTGATCCAGCCTGTCCAGATCCCTCTGCAGAGCCTTCCTGCCCTCCAGCACATCCACACTCACAGTCAACGTGGTGTTGTCCACGACTTTACTGAGGGGGCACTCGATCCCCTGGCCCAGATCATCAGTAACGATGTTAAACAGGAGCAGCCCCAACCCTGAGCCCTTGGGAACCCCACTAGTGATCGGCCCCACCTGGATTTCCTTCCATTCCCCACCACTCCCTGGGCCATCAGCCACTTTGTCACCCAGCAAACAGTTCCCCTGTGCAAGCCATGAGCAGCCAGTTTGTGCAGGAGATGCTGGGGGAGATGGTGCCAAAGGCTTTCCTGAATCTAGAGAGACACATCCCCAGCCTTTCTCTCAGCTGCTGAGCAGGTCCTTTGTCAGAGAAGATGAGGTTGGTCAGGCAGGACCTGCCTTTCTCAACCCCACTCTGGCTGGGCCTGATCCCCTGATTGTCCTGCCCGTGCCATGGGATGGCACTGAGGAGGATCTGTTGCATGGACTTCCCCGGTCTTGAGGTCAGTGGGACAGGCCAGGAGTTCCCCAGATCCTCCTTTTGGCCCTTCCTGGGGATGGGCATCCAATTTGCTTGTTGCCAGTCAGCTGGGACTTGTGCAGTTGTGCAGCACTGCTGGGGAATGAGTGAAAGTGGCTTGGCCAGCTCTTTCTCCAGCTCCCTCAGGACTCTTGGGTGCATCCCATGTGGGCCCAGGCACTTGTGGGGGTCTCATTGGCAGAGCAGGTCACTGACCATTTCCTCCTGGATTGTGGGGGCTTCACTCAGCTCCCCATCAGCAGCTTCCAGCCAAAGCCCGCCTGCCAGGTGTCCAAGGGGTCAGTTCTGCTGCCCCCTCCTTCCTTCCCTCACAATGGAAAACTCCCTCATTTTCTGTTCCTGTGCCCCAGACGGCTCCAACCACCACCTCACCCACCAGTCCCAGAATCATGGAATGCTTTGGCTTGGGAGGGGCCTTAAAGAGCATCTCAGCACCTTCAGAGTCCAGAATTCCTTCTTACTATCTCCTCCAACCCTTCCCTCTATCTGTGTGAAGCCACTGCCCCTTGTCCTGTCACTCCAGGCCCTTGTCCAAAGTCTCTCTCCATCTTTCCTGTTGGCTCCCTTCAGACACTGCAAGGCCACAATTGGGTCACCCCAAAGCCTTCTCTTCTCCAGCCTCAATAATGCCAATTCTCTCAGCCTTTCCTCACAGCAGAGCTGCTCCAGCCCTCTGATCCTCTTGCTGGTCCCCTCTGGACTCACTCCAACAGGTCCATGTCCTTCCTGTGCTGGAGGCCAGAGCTGGAGGCAGCTCTGCAGGTGGGGCAGCATTACAGCCACGCATGTTCCAGCAAGGACATGGTGGAACCTCATGGAACCAAGAACCCCTGGGACACTGCAAGGCCTTCTGGAGCCAAAGGAGCCCTGGGACACTGTGCAATCTCATGGAATCAAGGCAGCACTGTCACCCTGGGAAAACTGGAATTCAGGGCCCATTGTGACACTGCAGGTCCCCATGGAACAAAAGGAACCCTGGGACACTGCAGAAACTCATGGAACCAAGGGACCATTGTGACATTGAGGGGGCTGATGGAATCAGGAGTCCACTGGGACAATCCAGGGCCTCATGAAATCAAAGGAATTCTGGGACACTGTTGAACCTCCTGGAACCAAGGGTTCCTGCTGACATGCGTGTCCTCCTGGAACCAAGGGAGCACCGAGACATTTCTGAACCTCACAGAATCCAGGGGCCATTGTGACCCTGAAGAACCTCCTGCATTCAAGTGGTCCTTGTGAAACTGCAGGATCTCCTGGAACCCAAGGATTCCTGGAACACTGCAGAGCTCACAGAACCAAGGGGTCACTGTTGCACTGCAGATGCTTCTGAAGCACAAGGGACCCTGGGACAATGGGAAATCTCCAAGAATCCAAAGGGTATTTTGGGACTGCAGGGCCTCATGGAACTAAAGGAACCTTTGGAGACTGTGGAAGCTCATGGAATCAAGGGGCCATTGTGACATGTGGGGCCTCCTGGAAGCAAAGGAACCCTGAGAATTTTTGTGGGAACAAGTTAAGGCAGCAGCAGCTGCACTCAGTTAATCAGGATCAACAAGGAGTGTTTTGGCCTTGACTGATGTTTTCCATCAAGAGAGTGCTGTTTTCCAAAGTGGAAACCACTTGGAACACTCTGTATGGCAGCCTGTGTTTTCCTCTGGTGGCTGAACACAGCCAGCACAGGAGGGGAGGGGAATGTGTGGGATCAGGGCACTGCTTTGGGGCCATGCTGAGAATTCTGGTGGACTAAAAGACAAACCCCAGGCGCTGTTTTCCAAGGAACCCCAATGAAAGGGGGACACAAGAAAGATGGGCGGACAAGTCTTGCAATGGAACTCTGTGTGTGCAGCCTCATTTTCTCCTTCAGCGCCCACAGGAGAGGGGGCAAAAAGTAGGGGTTGGGACCCTAAAACTGATTGGGGGGGAAATTGGGGATTGAAGCGGCGATGGAAAAGTGGGAGGAACATGGAGAAGGGTGGAAAGCAGGGGGTGGTCTGGCGGGTCCGACGGTCCCATGGGGGTCTTTGGGCACAGGGGGTTGGCAAAGGAGGGTGACCCACTGAGCTCCCAACTTACTGTGGGGTGCTGGGGGCTGCTGGATCCAATCTCAGCCTTGGGTTATGCCAACAGCTAAAATTTAGAGGAATTACAGAGATGTTACTGAAGCACTTTTGTCCCCCAGGTTTTAATGATGGCAAAACAGATCTATTGATACAAATGAATTATTTAGGGTTATAAATGATCAGACAAAGGATCTTCATCAGAATTATTTACTGCACAATAGAAACACTAAAACTACCAGGAGTACAGGATAAGATAGGACAGTGCTCTACCCTACAGCAATTGTTGAAGCAATTCTACTAAAGCTGGCACAAAAGCAATAATTCTTAATTAGAGAGGGATGGAACTCCCCCAGACCAACGCTGGTGGGGAGATCTCTGCTCTCAGCCTCCAGCAGTGACCTTGGGGGGTCCCCAGCCAAGGCAGGAATTTCCACACACCCCAGGAAGGGTTCTGTTGGCAGAACCTGCCCCTGTGAAAAAGGACTGGCCCTTTCTGGTAGAAACCTCAGTCCGCTCAAAAGCAAAGGGCCGCTATGACCACCCCAAAGACTGCAACTCCCATGGTGCCCCGCGCGGCGCGGCGGGTG
>NW_020885190.1:22530-23462 GCF_003945725.1 Corapipo altera
CCCTTTGTCCCGGTCTTGTGCTGCCTCTGGCAGCCAAGCATCGCCCCCGGCTGCAGGACAACCCCGCCGCCGTCCTGCCAGGGTGGAGTTGGGGGATGTCCTTGACCTTCACTCTGGGCTGGAGGCAAATCCCCTCCCTGTCCTTCTTCTTTCCTGCCACAGGCCCCGAGCTGAGGACAGAGAGCACAGAGGACAAATCCCCCCAGCAGAACCTGGTGGGAGAGGCCATTTTGAACGGCTCCATGGTGCAGGAAGGCAGTGGGGAGGAAAAGGGTCGGAGATCTCCGCAGAGGAGGGGCTCCAAAGCCAACCTGGGGTGCTCTGAGGGGGAAAGATCCAGCCTGTGCCAGGAAGGCAGCCAGAGCTTGAGCCGCAACTCCAACCTGGTGGTCCTTGAACAGCCTCCCAACAGGGAGAAGCCCTTCAGGTGCTTGGAATGTGGGAAGAGCTTCAGACAGAGCTCCCACCTCCTCACCCACCAGCATATCCACACTGGGGAACGACCCTACACATGTAGGGAATGTGGGAAGAGCTTCAGGAACAGCTCCAACCTCCTCACCCACCAGCGCATCCACACCGGGGAACGACCCTACACATGTGGGGAATGTGGGAAGAGCTTCAGCCAGAGCTCCAAGCTCCGCATCCACCAGTGCATCCACACTGGGGAACAGCCCTATCCTTGTGGGGAATGTGGGAAGAGCTTCAGTGACAGCTCCACCCTGATCCGACACCAGCACATCCACACTGGGGAACGGCCCTACATGTGTGGGGAATGTGGGAAGAGCTTCAGTGACAGCTCCACCTTGATCCGACACCAGCACATCCACACTGGGGAACGACCGTACTCGTGTAGGGAATGTGGGAAGAGCTTCAGCCGAAGCTCTGACCTCCTCCCCCACCAGCGCATCCACACCGGGGAACGGCCCTACACG
>NW_020885190.1:23472-43678 GCF_003945725.1 Corapipo altera
ACCTCCTCCCCCACCAGCGCATCCACACCGGGGAACGGCCCTACACGTGTGGGGAATGTGGGAAGAGCTTCAGCCGGAGCTCCAACCTCCTCCCCCACCAGCGCATCCACACCGGGGAACGGCCCTATGCGTGCTTGGAATGTGGGAAGAGGTTTAGAACCAGCTCAGATCTCCTGATGCATGAGCGGATGCACACGGATGAGAGGCCCTTCCGCTGCACCGACTGTGGGAAGGGCTTCAAGCACAAGTCTCACCTTGTCACCCACCGGCGCATCCATACCGGGGAGAGGCCCTACAAGTGTGAGGAATGTGGGAAGAGCTTCACCGACAGGTCTGACTTCAACAAACACCGACGGACCCACCGGTAAGAGAAGCCCTGCGAGTGCCCCGACTGCGGGAAGAGCTTCAGCTGCTGCTTCCACCCTGAATGAACCCCCTGATGGTGAGGCAACCCCTGGAGTCCAGTGACTGTCAGTCCATCCCTTTCGACCAGAGAGGGCCAGTCCCCTTTCACAGGGGCAGGTTCTTCTAACAGAACCCTTCCTGGGGGGTGTGTGGAGATTCCTGCCTTGACTGGGGATCCCCCCCAAGGTCAGTCCTGGAGGTTGAGAGCAGAGATCTCCCCACGAGCATTGGTCTAGGGGAGTTGCATCCATCTCTCATTAAGAATTATTGCTTTTGTGCCAGCTTTAGTAGAATGGTTTCAACAATTGCTTTAGTGTAGAGCACTGTCCTGTCTTATCCTGTGTGGGAAAACAACTGAACTGTAGACAGCTTAAACCTTGAATTTGAGCAGTTACAGCTGTTAGGTTGTAAAAGAATGTAAACATTGAGGAGGAGTAAGCAGAAAAAGAGAAAGAACTGCAGTAAATAACAGCTGTTATTTAGAGATTTGCCAGCACGCGAGGGGATGAGCTTGGACGCGTGGACAAGAACACATAACCAATGAGATATGGAATATTTGCATGTGGACAGAAGGAAAAACTACGAAACTAAACCTGCTGTAAATAAAGTGCTCATTGTACCTTGCCTGCTAACTTGCTGTCTGAGTGCATTCTTGGCCGTCGTCAATTGGTGAAACCCTAATTGGATTTATTGCAGAGAGCACCGCGGGGATAGAGCGATGACGGCGGAGCCCAACGTAGCAACAGTCGGCGGATCTGAGAGCCAAAGTCCGGACCTAATTATTTACAGAACACCTGGAGAGAAGGTGAGCTGTTGGAAACATAATGGGAGCGCAGAATACTATAGAGGAGAAGTCAATTGTGACTGTATTAACTAAAATACTAGGGAAACGTGGTGTTGAGTATGAAGAACGAGCGCTCTGCATCTTGCGTAGCTGGTGCAAATGAAATGGGGTAGATACTCAGACTGCATTTTGCATAGATATTTGGCAGGCTGCCAGGAAGGTGCTTTTTGATGCGGCCACTGACTCTCTTAAGCATGCTGCCAGCGTCCTGAAACTGTGACGAACTGTCTTTGAAACCTTAAAAGATCACGCTTCTAAAAAGTCACCACTCTTCAAGCCAGAAAATGAAGAAAAATCTAGCAATTCACCCCTGGAGGCAGTGAAGGGAGAAGGCCCCCTCCCCCTCGCTGCTAATATGAGACTTTTTGGCTGTGTGGGTAGGGCAGGAGCGCCCGGGAGCCGACGAGAGGGCAGCCCAGCAGCAGCAGTGCAAGAAAACAACAGGAACAGAGCGACCCTGGAGGGGAACGGGAACAGAGCAGCCCCAGAGAAGTGCTACAACTCCTGCAGGGCTGCATTACTTCTTGTTGAGAGGGGGGACAGGCTAGGGAGTGTACCTGCCTTACTGTATTTCTGTTAACTCTCATGTTAATTGTGTTGTCTGTCCAATGTGTCGTTGTGAACTCAGAGTGTTGTTAATGGTACCGTAATAACTTATCTGTTAAGCTGGGTTTTTTTCTTGGACCCTTCAGTGATAGCGTGTGCCACTTGGCTGTTTCTCCCCCCCCTTCCCTGGAGGCAAGGTTGGGGGGCCGAGCTGGTAGCAGCTGCGGCAGCTCTCGACTGTTCCTCGTGTCCAAACACATTCCTCTATCTGCAGCCGCCTCTCCTTTTCACACTTTCTTCCTTAATAATGTTGACTTGTTGTCTTACAAGGCCACAACTGTATTTGCTCAAGGTCAAAGCAGCAGAACTCCTGCACGGCAGAAGGGGAGAACTTTGATGCAAGGGAAGAGAGAGAAGTGGGGAGGTGAATGAATGAATCTTCTGCGGAGTGGACGCACAGCAGTGGAACTGTTAGACCTATTTAATAATTTAAGTATCTATAACTTTAGTTTTGATAACTTTAAAAAAAGGAAATTCTTTATATAATGCGTTTTGTGCTTTAGGCCAACAAACACCAAATCCTAAGTGCATGTGTACAATTAGAAACCTTCACACGCATGCTACAGTTGAGATTTAAAGAAAAAAAAAAGTTAAAAATAATATTAATAAAAAGGGAGGAAAAAAAGCGAAAAGAAAAGAGAGAACAAACCAAAATCCTTAATTTGATCCCAGGTGTGGGGGATGTATGCTTTGTATTGAAAGACCTGAGATGCATTCCATTTCTGCCGATGCAGAAGCTGTCTATTAAAAATCCTGGAAGGAAACCAGTGAATACTGAGCAGCACAAGGCCTGCCCAAATGTCACAAAGAAGAAAATATCCTAGAGATAACTCATTGTGTCTACTCTTACTAACTGGTATAATAACTCAGTCAGGATGTACATCTGTCACTCATATGCCTTTGTGACCGCACCTAATATTGTGATTACTGTGAGTAACAATGCCTTTAATATCACTTCAGGTGATCCTTATTCGTTTAGTTGTATCACAAATCAAAATGTATCCATTCTCAATCTGTCACTGGTGGTTCTCATGAGCAGTGGAGCCAAACTGTGGCTCCCAGTGAGCTTGGCCGGGACTGGGAGGATGATGCAGGACAGTAAATTAGGGAAACTGTTCTAATTGCTTTTCTCATCTTTGTGTTAATCAAGACAGCAGCCATGGCTGTCATGCATTAGCCTATTTTAACTTATTCTTTCTGTATATATTGTTTGTATTGCTGGTAAGCAAGAATCAGAATTGGAATCAAAACTTACATTTGGCTCTGGTAAAGAAGGTCATAATATAATTGACTTTGTATTATAAATGTGGCTGAAATTTGAAAACAAACTCACAATTCTAAATCAAGTGACTTTTGAAGATGTCTCACTGGCTTTAGAGATATCTTCAGCGAACTTACTTCATAGTATCCAAACTAGAAAGACTTTAAAAGAGTGGACCGCTGGTATAATTTGAATAATACTGTCAAAATACCAGACAATGCTATGATTATTACTTATTATATTTCTGTTGCCTTTCATGAAAAGGGGTATTTTTTTGTTGCACTGATTGTTTTGCAGTGCTTATGTTTGTGTATATTTTGTCTCAGTAGTTTTACAGCAGGTGGCACGAATTGTTTGGAATATCCCTCTCTCCTCTCTGACTGCTGCAGCATATGAAAGAGACCTTTTGGTTTATGAGTCCACACAAGATTCTGTGTGACAATACCTGAGGTGCTGAGCCTCGCAGAAGAAGAACCCTGTGTTAGAAAGCAAGAAAGTAACTAGTTGGCAAGACTGCAAATGAAGGGCTGATGTTTTTTGGACCTCTCCCCCATCCCCGCCCCATGAGCCCTGGCTTACATCATGCCTGCAATCTTTGTGCTAGATTGGTAACATTATAGCATGATGGTTTTTTCAAGTTGTTGAAATGCTTTGTCTAGCTTGTGCCTTGCTTTAATGAATGCCCTAGTTAAGTGAATTTTGATCACGTCCTGGATACTTTCCTTCATGCTCTTATGTTATACTTAAATATGGAGCATTTACTATCATGTTAATGGAAGCCACACGAACGTAAGAAATAAGTCTTCCAGTTGGCTGGCTCCTGCTCTGTATGTGTCCAGTGAATGCTCTTGGGTTCTTCATAACACACAGGCTCTGAGCATTTAACACAAGCAGTAACATTGATGCCCAAAAAGGCGCAATGGAACTGTTTAGAGACAGAATTTAGCCTTTAAACAGCAAGGTATTTATTTAGGCAACGTTGGAGAGCAAGCCAGGTCACCCTGGACAAACTTGCTCTACCTTCTCAGTGAAAAGACATGATTATATACAATTTCTACAAGGGATTACAACATTTTCACATACATATTCATATAATTGCATCATCTAGTTATGATATTCATAATAGGCAGAGTCTAGTGGGGAGTCATCTTTTTGGGGTGATGTTTGGTGGTCGTTCCTGTTTCTTCAGCCTCACTCTTCTTCCTCGGCTGAACTCTTCAACTTTCTTGATTTTCGCTGACTCCATGGTGAATTTTGCAAGACTTTGGACTCGAGCCCCTATTTCACCTCTTATCTATTTGTGTTCTTACTCTATCTTTATTTATGTAGGTGTGTGAGCATTCTTTGGTGTACAGTACCATCTAATCCCTAAGCCCTGGTTTCTGTCTCTAGCTAAGCATTACATTCTAGCTAAACATTACATTCTTCTGAGCAGGAGGGTCCCCAGATCAGTATTCAGAGTTAACTCTTTAGGCCCTTGCTCTGTTTCAACAGTGCCTGGTGCCTGGTTATAGTGCACTACTTGCTTTGTCCTACACGATTCTCTGCAGCCTTTTATTGGTAACTGGCAGGCAACCACTTCATACTATAAAAGCTGAATTCCTCTTATGCAGCCAAATTACAAAAATTCTAAAATTTGAAGTTCTTTTATAAAAATTGCTTAGTAGTCTAAAAGAATGACAACTGGAACCCCTTTGAATCTCTTCACTAAAGATGGTTATGATTACAAAGATATTATTGTCTAGACTTTTTACTGTTGCTCATTTGTTATGAACATTTTATGTTGTTTTCCTTGTTTTTCATCAATGTCCTGTTTGAGTTGTTCAACAGTGGCATGGTCCAACCACAGACCATGCAGTGGAATGTATGTGTGCTTAATTAGATGATGCTACTTTGGGCTGTGTTTGGCCCAGCCACTTGTGAGGGTTTATTCTTTTCCTGCCAGACTGCAAGAGGACAAGCACTGATAAACAAGAACTTCATCCCTGAAGCAAGCATCTTGTATAAACTTAAATTAATTAGTACCTCGCTATTAGTACACAGCCCTCCAAAGGCATTTGAAAGAGGAAGTGAAAAAGAAAATGATGAAGTAAGCCCGCAGACTCATTTAGGAAAGACCCCCAAGGTACAGCACACAGGTGCAGAAGAAGTACCACTTGCATAATGGGAGAAGGACTGAAAACCTCTAGCTGGGTGGTGCTGGCCACACCTGCCCAGGTAGATGTCACAGGCAAATTATATAAAAAGGCAGATAGCTCATGCTTAGGGAACAGCAGAATGGAACTTGTCCTTGCACGGGACACCAAGCTCAAAGTCAACAGCAGCCAAAGCAGAGCAGCAAAACTAAGAACTATTCTTTATTTTTTGTAAAGCCTTTTTATTCATGTAACTAACCTAACAGTTCAGTTTCAGTGCATGAACGCTGACAGCAGAAAGACAACACGACAACCCTTCTTCCCCTCACCCCCCACCTCCAACTAAAAGAAAAAAAAGAAAACAAAAAGGGGGGGAGTGAGGAAAGACAGGTTCAGGAGATGGTCTTACTAACTGTTTTTTGAAGTTGTTTACTTAAATAGTAAAAATTGTTTTAAGATACATGCATAAACGTGGTGGAGAAATAGAGTTTTTGAAGTTTTTTGCAGTGACTACTGACAGGTTCTCTTTGAAGCCCAAAAGCCATTAGCATGGGGAAGTGTGTTTTGCTTTAGAAATAGAAGTAGTATATATTTATCTTTGAACTGTAGGAATGTTTATATGTATTTGAATTTTGGGTTAAACATGAGGCAGAAGTGTGTTTGTGTTTTACAAGTTATATTTTCATAAAAATGCATAATTAGGTCTTACTCATCTAAGAGCAAGACACAAGAATGATAATTTCTTAGTTCATAAAACACAGTGACATGAAACTCAGAATTATGTTTGTGTGAAAACGTGTTTGGATGGTGGTGGCCACTGTGAGAATTTGTATGTGTGTGAATATATGATGATTGATATGTTTTAGTTTTGCTTACAGATACACAAACACCCTTAAATAAAAAACAGAAGACACATAACCCTGGATTGAATGGAGTTCCATTTACAGAAGTGTTTTTAGATTGAATAAAAGCTCTCACGACCAAACCCTATATTAAAACACCTTTAAGCAAAAGTTAAGGAGCACAAACCCTGAGGTCATCAAGTTGTTAGGTTTGGTTCAAGGCCATTTGCTTATGGGTCGGTTCTGGTAAAGCGTTGAAAAGATAACTTAAAAAAGGTTAATTTCTGATAAGGAATAATGAGAATAGGTTGAGTAGTTTGTTTAGACTGGCTAAACATGTTTTAAATTGATCCGTGGTTATTTAGTTTCACATTATTTGGAATTTTTTCTTTTTACATTTGTTCCTTGTTTACTTTTCTATAGGCCGGGGACAGACAAGGGATTGCTGGGCATGGCCTGGGCTGTGCAGGGGAGACTGTGGGAAAGGCAAAGCTCCCCTGGAGCTGGGGGCTGCAGGAAAAGTCCAGAGCCCAAAGAGCCTCAATGGCTGTGTTGGACACCAAGGCTGCAGGAGGGAAATGCAGGGCTGCTGTGCAGTGGGGAGGGGGATTGAATTCCAGCAGACACTGATGTGGTGCTCAGGGACTCCATGGCTTCTCTACCTGAGTCTTTCCTGGAAAGGTCTCTCAGGCCTCTGTGCTCGGGGAAGGGCTTCAGGGAGGAGGAGAGCACGTCTTGGCAGGAACCTGCTGAAATCCCCGAGGGACAAATGGCAGTGTCTGCCCCTCCAGGGCACTCAGCCTGGCCATGGCACAGGCTGGAGCTGCCTGGCTGGGAGCAGCCCTGTCAGAAGCTGTGGGTGGGCAGGGAGCTGGGCAGGAGGCAGCCATGTGCCCTGGCAGCAAGGGAGGCCAGGAGCAGCCTGGGCTGTGGCACCAGGACATCAAGGACGTGCATTCTCCAGGTCACTGTGGCTGAGGAACACTGAGGGAAGAGTTGTTATGTTTATAAATTGTATTGTGTTTACTTTTTGTTTGTGGGCAATGAAGAGAAACTTTCTGTGGCTCTAAGTCTCACCAGTTCCTGGCTGACCAAAGAACACAAACCTGATGAGTTGTGGCTCCCACTCCAGTGGCACTTGGAGCTCCCCCTGTACCCAGAGCACAGAGCTCCCCTGTCCCACAAAGTGCGTGGAAATGAAGGGATTAAGGACACAGGACAGGCTGTGGGGACCAGTTGTAGGGCATGGTCAGGGATTTGGGGTGGTTGTGACCCCAGTGCAGGACCTGGCACTTGGCCTTGTTGAACCTCCTCCAAGTGACCTGGGCCCATGGATCCAGCCTGTCCAGATCCCTCTGCAGAGCCTTCCTGCCCTCCAGCACATCAACACTCCCCCCAACTTGGTGTCCCCTGTGAACTGACTGAGGCTGCACTCCATTGTGCAGATCATTGAGAAAGAGATTGAAGTGCCCTGAGCCCAGTGCTGAGCCCTGGGAACACCCCTGGATGGAACTCCATTGCCCACCACTCCTTGGGCCTGGCCATCCACACACACGTTTCCCCAGTGAACAGATGCTGCAGAATGTGTTTGATAAAGGTCCTGTAACCTCAGAATATTGGGATGAGTGCAGATTTAGCTCTTCACAGCACAGCAATTCATTCATTTTCTCTCTTTTCCTCCCTCTGTGGATCGAGGGAACTTGTGACTTCAGTGTGTGATTCACTGTGTGCAAAGGGCAAATATGGACAGAATCCACATTGGTTGGTTGTCTCTGTAGCTCTACATCTGCCCCTGACGTGGCAGAGCACACAAACTGCCCATCCCTGTGTCCTTTTCTCCACTGGCTGTTCTTTGGTTTGGCCCAGAAACCTCCTGAGGTCCCTTCCAGGATGAGTCCCAGTGCACTGTCCTCCACCATGGGCCTTCCCTTCCTGATCCAGCATCTGTGGGACAGCAGAGCTGGGTCAATGCAGGGACAGGACTGGCTCTGACAGGGGCCATGAAGCCACTGCCAGGAGGTGACAGCAAGGACAGTTTGCAAAGAACAGATTTAGATACGGTGACTTTGCTGGAATCAAGGGGGTCTTTGTGACACTGGAGAAACTCAGGGAATCAATGAGCTGTTGTGACACTTCAGGGTCTCATGGAACCAAAGGAACCCTGGGACAGTGAGGAACCTCATGGAGTCAAGGGCCTATTGAGACACTGCGAAGCTCATGGAACCAGAGGAATTCTGGGAGAGTGTGGAACTTCATGGAATCAAAGGACCATTCTGACACTGGAGGGTCTCATGGATCTAAAGGAAACCTGGGAGACTGCAGAATCTCCTGGAATCAAGTGGCCAGTGTGACACGGGGGACCTCACAGAAGCAAAGAAACCCTGAGACTTTTTGGAACTTCATGGAATCACTGGGCCATTGTGACACTGGGGAACCTCATGGAATTGTGTGCCATTGTGACATTGCAGGGCCTCATGGAATAAAATGAAACCTGGGACACTGGGAAACCACATGGGACCAAGGGGTGCTTGTGACCCTGCAGGACTTCATGGAACCAAAGGAATCCTTGGACACTGTGGAACCTCATAGAAACAAAGGGCCATTGTGACACCGAAGAACCTGATGGAATCAAGGGGTCATTGTGACACTCCCGGGCCTTGTGGATCCAAAGGAATCTTGGGATGCTGTGGAACCTCCCAGAATCAAGGGGCCATTTTGACACCGTGGAACCTCATGGAATCAACAGTCCATTCTGACTCTGCAGGGCCCAGGGAAGCAAAGGAATCCTGGGACACTGTGGAATCTCACAGAATCAAGGGACCATTGTGACCCTGTGGAGTCTCATGGAGATGAAGAAGCCCTGGGAGACTGGAACCTCATGGAATCAAAGGACCATTCTGACAGTGCAGGTCCTCATGGAACCAAGGGAAAATGGGGACACTGTGAAAACTCAGGGCATAAAGGAGCCATTTTGACATGCAGGGCTTCCTAGAACCAGAGGAAGCCTGGGACGTTTGGGATCGTCCTGGAATTGAGGGGCCGTCGGGACACTGTGGAAACTCCTGAAAGCAGAGGAACCCTGAGACTGTGCAGAACCTGAGGGCAGAAAGGAGCCATCGTGACACTGCAAAACCTCGTGGAATCAAGGGGCCACGGCTTCACATCTGGGTCTCATGGAACCAAAGGAAACCTGGGACACTGGGGAAACTCATGGAACCAGGGAGACCCTGGGACACTGTGGAGCCTCATGGAATCAAAAGGCCATCGGGACACTGCAGGACCTTGTGGGGCCAAAGGAACCCTGGGCTGCTGCAGAACCTCACGGAGGTGGGAAGTGGCTGTGGGGGCCCCCATGACGAGTGGCTGAGGCTGCTGAAGGAGAAGGTGAGTGAAGCCAATTTGCAGAAGTGGAAGCCATGGGCAACGCCACTGGGCCCCCTTGCCACGGTCAGTTACTATGGCAACCATCATACGTTCCCATCGTGTGCTGGGTTAAAAGTGAACCGGAGGGAGAAATGAACCCACGCCAGGGATTACAAATCAAACTTACAATTTACTAAGAAGATTACAATAAATACAATGATACAGAGAAAACTGGTTTTAACCCACAAAAATAGCTGTATAACCCAGCACCCTGGGACAAGAACAGAACAGTGCTGAGCACCACGTGGCCCCCCAGGGTGCAAAGTAAAATGAAAAGGAAAACCTGTTGGTCCAGATGATGGTGGCAGTTCTGTTGAGGTAGTGATGGCAGTCCTGTCAGGAGTGGCAGTGGCAGTCCTGTTGGAGTTCTGGTCCTCCTCTGGATCCCATGAGTGGTAGCAGAAGTCCCCAGAGCCCAAGAGTATATGTGCTCAGGTTCAGGTGGGGACGTCCAGCACCTCCCCCAGGGCAGGGAGTTTCACAATGGGCGATTTAACTCTGTGAGTCACGGGGTATTTTTGGAGTGTTTGATGGTCTGGGTGTTGCAGCTGCCTGTTATGCCGGTACAAGGCGTCCCATTGGCAGAGATGACCCCTCAGGCTGGGGGTGAAGGTGCTAATGCCTCCCCGGAGGGGAGTTCTCACAGCTGAGTCATGGCTGTGAAGACAAAGGAACGCTCCTTGCACAGTTCTTTCCCAGCCAGCTTGTAGCCTGAGGTGTCAGGTGGGCCCTGGGCAGCTGCTGCAAAGGATCCACTCTTAAGAGTCCCTCAGAAATGACAGAGAGGGTGTAGAATAAAAAGTTTTGGTTGCATGCACACAGTGATAAACTGGTCCCGGCCCCTGCAACTAGGACAGATTGCTAGGTTACCATGGAAACCATCATACATTCCCATTGCAATGGTCAGTTACCATGGCAACCATCATACATCCCACTGCTACGGTCAGTTACCATGGCAACCATGATATATTCCCATTGCTATGGTCAGTTACCATAGCGACCATCATACATTCCTGTTTCTATGGTCAGTTACCATGGCAACCATCACACATCCCACTGCTATGGTCAGTTACCATGGCAACCATCACACATCCCACTGCTATGGTCAGTTACCATGGCAACCATCACACATTCCCACTGCAATGGTCAGTTACCTTGGCAACCATCACACATCCCACTGCTATGGTGAGTTACCAAGGCAACCATGATATATTCCCATTGCTACAGTCAGTTACCATGGCAACCATCACACATTCTCATTGCCACGGTCAGTTACCATGGCAACCATCATACCTCCCACTAGTACGGTCAGTTACCATGGCAACCCGCATACATGCCCATTCCTACGGTCAGTTACCATGGCAACCATCATACATTCTCTTTCCTACGGTCAGTTACCATGGCAAACAGCATACATTCCCATTTCTATGGTCAGTTACCATGGCAACCATGATACATTCCCATTACTAGTGGCGGTTACCATGGCAACCATCATACATTCCAATTGCTAGAGTTGGTTACCATGGCAACCATCACACATTCCCATTGCTACATCAGTTACCATGGCAACCAGCGTACATTCCCATTGCAACAGTCGGTTACCATGGCAACCATAATACATTCCAATTGCTACGGTCAGTTACCATGGTAACCATAATACATTCCCATTGCTATAGTCAGATGCCACGGCAACCACCATACAGTCCCATCATGACAGTCAGTTACCATGGCAACCATCATATATCCCATTGCTACGGTCAGTTACCATGGCAACCAGCATACTGCCCACTGGTACAGTCAGTTACCATGGCAACTTGCATACATGCCCATTGCTACGGTCAGTTACCATGGCAACCATCACACATTCCCATTGCTATGGTTGGTTACCATGGCAACCATCACACATGCCCATTGCTACGGTCAGTTACCATGGCAACCATCACACATTCCCATTGCTATGGTTGGTTACCATGGCAACCATCACACATGCCCATTGCTACGGTCAGTTACCATGGCAGCCATCACACATTCCCATTGCTATGGTTGGTTACCATGGCAACCATAACACACTCCCGTTTCTACGGTTTGTTACCACGGCAACCATCATACAGTCGCATTGCTACAGTCAGTTACCATGGCAACCATCATTCTTCCAACTGGTACAGTCGGTTACCATAGCAACCATCATACATTCCCGTTCCTACGGTCAGTTACCATGGAAACCATTACACTTCCCACTAAGATGGTCATTTACCATGGCAAACATCAAACATTCCCATTGCAACGGTCGGTTACCATGGCAACCAGATTACATTCCCGTTGCTATGGTTAGTTACTATGGCAACCATCAGATATTCCCATTGCTAAAGTCAGTTACCATGGTAACCATCATACAGTCCCGTTGCTACAGTCAGTTACCATGGCAACCATCCTACAGTCCCATTGCTATGGTCAGTTACCATGGCAACCACCATAACGTTCCTGTTAGAAACGTTCCTGTTCCACAGAAACGGTCAGTTTCTATGGTAACCTCTTGGTTCCTCTTGGAGAGAAGTAGATGCAGATGAACCTCCCTGTTGTCCACCAGCCTGGCAGCTGTGCTCTAAAGGCCTGTGTCCCAAGGGGAGTCTTGACCAAGACTCTGCACAAATCTCTGGGACTCTTTGCATCCTGTCGTGGTGCCTTTCCAGTGAATTCCAGGGTTAGCAAAGCCAACTTGAATGGGCTCTTTGTCTCACTCCACAATGTCATCCAAACCAGTCTCTCCTCTGACCCTCACCCACAAAAGTTCACTCAATTTGTTCATCCCCTAGAGCAGCTCCACAGGTCCAAGAAGCTCCTTCCTGCTGAGGACACCTCTCTCCTGCTCTTTCTATCCTGTGTCTCCTTGACCTTCTCTCCCAAGCCATCACAGCCCTGCAACCTGGGAACTGTCTCAGCAGGCCTGGGCTGTTATTGCCTCCAAGAGGAATGAAGAGAGACTTGGGGCTGCAGCTCCTCCTGCCTGTGCCCCACACGCAGGGCATTGGGGCCTGTCTGGCTGCAGCCCCTCAGCGGGGGCACCGGGATAAGAACAGACTTGCAGTGGGGAAAGCTGCTCTGAAAGCCCCGAGAGCTGGGCTGTGCAGAGGTTTTGCTGACAATGGCCTTGGGGGTGGCCGTGCTGGGACTCAGGTCCAGGGGGAAAATCCCAGGCCTGATCCCTGAGGAGATCAGCACATGCTGCTGAAATGCTGGGGGAGAGAAGAGCCAGCAGAGGGAGGAAACAAGTGTGGACAGCCTGGGCTGATGGGATCTGTACTCGTGCCTGGCCCGGCCTTGACTGGGCACAGAAGGGACAGCCTTTGTGTCCCTGCAGGGCTGGGATTCACTCACTGCCCCAGAGGCCCCCAATGTGTCTGAGAAGCCCTGGGTGGTGCCTGTCACACAACTGTTGGGAATGGGGACGGGGTCCCTGCACAGGCCCTGTGCTGTCCATGGCAGGTACTGCACTTGTGCTGCAGAGCCCTGGCACCTCCCCTGGCACTACAGGCCCCTCTTTGGCTGTTCAATCCAGGCTCAGTTGCCTTGAATTAGGTTCAGCAGTGAAGGGATGTCCAGGAGACAACTGCCATTGTACTCTGAGGACATGTAGAAAATACCCTGATAAAGAACAGGAGAGAGACCTCTCTCCCTGTGCCACCTGACTCCATTTGGTCACCTGAGCACCTCTAGGGGCTGCCCTGGACAGAAGGAACAGTGACAGGTTCCCCTGTCCTACATGTGGGCCCCTTCTGCCACTGAAGTTGGTCAAAGCAATGTCCCAGCAGCCTCCAAGAAGATCCCACAGCTACTGCCCTGTCCCTAGGAACTGCTCCATTGGAGCCTCCAGTTCCCAGCAGGAATCTCGGTCACCTCTGGTCCCTCAGAAGGAACCAGGGCTTTGTGTCCCAGCAGGTCACTCCTGGATTTGGTCTTCATTCATTCCCATGGGAGCTGGGACAAGGAGTCACCTGCAGGTGCCTGTTTTGGGCCCACTGAAGTGGGGCAGGAGGAATCCCAGCCCATGGGGGTTGTGGAGGGAGCTGAGTGTCCTTCTGGCCCCAGGTCTGCAGAGCCACAAGGAGACACCTCTGTTGACTCAGCTGAGTCCCTTCCCTCAGCGGGGATGAAGAGGAGCCCTCCTGGGCACTGTCTGGGTTTCCTGTCTAATGATGGGACATGAAAAGGGGACTCTTGGACTTAACTCTGTGTCTGTTTGGAGAAATGACCCTGCTGAAAGAAGTGTCTGTGCCCAGCTGAGAGAAGAAACATCATTATTTCCTTCAGCTGTGTACCAGCAGGTTCCCCTGGAGCCCCAGGGACTGTTGGAGGGAGCCCAGAGGGGCAGAGAAAGGGCTGCCTGGGGCTGTTGCTGTGCTGCTGAGCTGGACCGGGCTCCTGGCACACAGGGAGCTCCTGGCAAGCAAGAAGAGCTTCAAAGAGACAGCTCTGCTGGTGAGCAGCTTCTCTGCACAGCCCAGCAGGGCTGAGGGCACTGCCTGCAGCACCCAGGGCACAGGAGAGAAGGCAGAGAGAGGAGAGGCAGCCTGGGCTAGGAGGTGACTGAGCTCTCACTGCTGGAGAAACCTTCCCAGGATTTGAATGAAGAATTCTCTGGCTGTAGGAAAGTTCAACTTGCCTTCCTGGAGGCATCTCCTAAAGCTGGCACATCCCACAGCTTCTAGGATCTTTCAGCAGGACTCTCCCAGTTGCTGCAGTGCAGAGGAAGTGGACATATAGCAGAGCAGGGCAGGAGCTGCAGGCAGCAAGGGCAGACAGGAGAAGTGAGCAGGAGGTTCAAGGGATCCTGGGGTGGGAGGACAGGGCAGAGCTCCTCAGGGCAGGAACCTTACCAACCCTTTGCCACCGTCAGGCTCTGGCTGCAGAGCAGTGCAGGTGAGTTCCTGCAAGTGCCTCTGCCAGCTGCCAAATGGCAGCAGTGGCAGGAGCTGTCAGGATGGCTCTGCTGGATTTGCTGGGCTGCAGCAGGAGAAGCTGCTGCAGAGCAGGACTTGCTGCTGCCCCCCTCAGAGGCCCAGGGCCAGAAGGTTCCCTGTGGCAGGGCTGGCTGTGGGGTGGGAAGGTGGGGGTGCAGCCAGGGGTGCCCAGGGCTGTGGTGCAGAGCAGGGTCCTGCCCCCAGGGCTCTGTGTGCTGGGGCAGGGACTCTGCTGCCTGCCAGGGTCAGCTCTCAGCCCGACCAAGGAGCTGCCACGGCCCTGCAGCAGCCAGAGCCCAGGCAAGGACAAGGCCCTGATTTCCAGCTGTCTCTCTGTGTGTCCCTCCTCCCTTGGCAGCAGCACTGTGGCATTTCACTGCCATCCCCTGTCGCCTGGACTGTCCTTGTTCTCACCATTGGGTTTTCTGAGCCAGTGTGGGGTTTGGGGGTGGCATATTCCTGTCCAGATACAACCCCTTTTGGTGCTGCTGTGGGAATGTTCCTGTGGGAGCCAAATGCCCAAGTGCCCTCCAGGCAACTTCAGGGTATTCAGCTGTTTGCCTGGGTGTCCTGCAGGGCTGCAGGTGCCCTCCAGAAGGGCACAGCTCTGCCATAGGATCTCTGTGCTGCACAGGATCCCCATGGAGAAAACTCCTCATTGCTAAATCCATGGAAATGCTCTGGGCAGCTGTACTTGGGAGCTGCAATGATCCCTGTGTGTGGCAGTCTGGGAGCAGAAAGATGAGATCCTAATCAGGCATCCTGAGGAAGGCAAGGATTCTGTCAATCTGCTCTTTGAACCAGGATTCCTCTGCTCCCAAAAGTCCCTTGTTTCTTTTTTAAGGGAATTCCTATGGTTGATCTCCCTTCAGTTCCAAGCTGCCAGCCAGGGGCAGCTGTGAACAGGAAAGATGGCCAGCTCTTGTCTCTGCACCAAGAGACTATCCCTTTGCCTCTCAGGACTCACAGGATTTCACTTGGAGCACATTAGAAATGTCAGAGATTTCAACCATCCAAACTCACTCTTGGCAAGAGGAACTGGAACAAAATCAAGTCCCCCAAATCCCCTCCCTCTGTTCTGCGCTTGGGAAAACTGTGACCAGCAGTTCTGGAAACACTTTGGTACCTCACAATTGCATTTAATTGGAGGTCACCCTGTGCTCCAAGTTGCCTCTCACAGCAGAGCAGAAGGATTCCTCGGGAGCCCATTCCAGGGTCCCTGCTCTCAGTGCCCCCTTCAGCCAGCAAAACTCTGAGCTCGGGGAGAGGGATGCAGAGAGATCTTCCTGAAAAGAGGCCCTGAATGTGGAATTGCTATGAGACATGCTGTATGTTTTGCTAATTCAGTTCTGACTTTTTTCTCCTAAACAGAAAACAATAACCTGAGGCAACCAATGTGCAACAGCACCTCCATGCCCCAGTTCCTCCTCCTGGCATTCTCAGACAGGCGGGAGCTGCAGCTCCTGCACTTCTGGCTCTTCCTGGACATCTCCCTGGCTGCCCTCCTGGCCAACGGCCTCATCCTCAGCGCCGTAGCCTGTGACCACCACCTGCACACCCCCATGGGCTTCTTCCTGCTCAACCTCTCCCTCACAGACCTTGGCTGCATCTGCACCACTGTCCCCAAAGCCATGCATAATTCCCTCTGGGATACCACAACCATCTCCTACACGGGATGTGCTGCACAGCTCTTTTTCTTTTTCTTCTTCATCTCAGCAGAGCTTTGTCTCCTCACCATCATGTGCTACGACCGCTACGTTGCCATCTGCAAACCCCTGCACTACGGGACCCTCCTGGGCAGCAGAGCTTGTGCCCACATGGCAGCAGCTGCCTGGGTCACTGGCTTTCTCACTGCTCTGCTGCACACAGCCAATACATTTTCCCTGCCCCTGTGCCAGGGCAATGCCCTGGGCCAGTTCTTCTGTGAAATCCCCCACATCCTCAAGCTCTCCTGCTCACACTCAGGCTACCTCAGGGAAATTGGGCTCATTGTGGTTAATGCCTGTTTAGCACTTGTTTTTTTCATTTTCATTGTTTTCTCCTATGTGCAGATCTTCAGGGCTGTGCTGAGGATCCCCTCTCAGCAGGGACGGCACAAAGCCTTTTCCACGTGCCTCCCTCACCTAACCGTGGTCTCCTTGTTTATCAGCACCTCATTCTTTGCCTACCTGAAGCCCCCCTCCATCTCCTCCCCATCCCTGGATCTTATTGTGTCAGTTCTGTACTCAGTGGTGTCTCCAACACTGAACCCCCTCATCTACGGCCTGAGGAACCAGGAGCTCAAGGATGCCCTGAGGAAACTCATAACTGGGTGTTTTTCAGAAACAATAAACTCTCTTTCTTCTGCATGTTATGTACCTCATTAAAGGCCAATCCTGTTATGGACTTCATTAAAGGCCCACCATAGCTTCTCTATTTTTTGCTCCTGGTAGGCATGTTATTTTTGTGAGAATTTGTTCACACAAAAAAATCTTTAAATATATAAATATATATATATGAAAGTATATATATATTTTTATATATATAAACACCATTTTCAATTCAGTGTTTGCCTTTCTATCCTGGCCCTGAGGCTGTACAAATTGGGAACTGTACTCACTGTGTGCTTAAACCAAATAAAGAACTCTGCATTGACTTGTTTGCCTGACATCTTCCCTCTCTGACTTCTCTGGAACTGCAGGGTCGGTGCCTCTGTGCAGAGCTGGGCCAGAAAAGAGTCCCAGCAGAGCAGCACTGCCAGGGAGCAGCAGCCCTTCTCCTGCGTGGCCTCCTCTCCCTTCCCTTCCACACTGTCCTGCAGAGCCCTGGGTTGTTGGAGGCCTCAGTGCTCTGGCAGTCGGTGCCAGTCCTGCTGCAGGACTGTCCAGGGACTGCAGGCAGGGACAGCCACGGGCACTGCTGGCACAGAGCTGACCTCTGCAGCAGCACTGCCATCCTGCAGGGGCATCTCCTCAGGCCAGGGCCTCAAAGCTTCAACCTTCTTTCCAGTTTGCTCTCCAGGATGTGCCCAACACAACGCCCTGCAGAGGAAAACAGCAGTGACCAGCACAAGGCTGGGAGTGCTCAGGGTGGGGGCACCCAGCAGTGCCCTGGCACAGCCAGCGCTGCTCCCAGCACTGGCCTCTCACCCCAGGCCACTGGGCTTGTTCTTCCCTCCAAGGAGGGACAGCAAATGACCAGCTCAGGAGTCCATGTTTGCACTGCATGCACAAGACATGCCCGTGTGTCACGGCTTAGGGCTGGGGGGTGGAAGGCTCAGACAAAGTTGATGGCAGAAGCCGTCTCGTTGAGCTACGAGGTGCAGAAAGGACCCCCTTGCTTTCCAAATTCTTTCTCAGAGAGGAGCCTGGCTCTGGCTGGATCCAGTCTCAGGCTCAGATTTTGGTTTCAACTGAATGAAATTACAGAGGTGTGATTCAATCACTTTGTCCTGCAGGTTTTAGTGATGGCAAATCACTAAATATTTCTATAAAGTGAATTATTTATTATGACAAATGAATAGAAAATTATGACAAATGATCAGACAAGTGAACAGATGAAAGACCTTAAAGAGAATTATTTACTGCACAGTATAAAAACCAAAACCTCCTAGCAGTATAGTGTAAGATAGGACAGTGCAGTCTATCAAAGTCATTCTATTAAAGCAATTGAATCAAAGCCAGCAAAAAGAAACAATCCTGAAGCAGAGATTGAGGTAACTCACCCCACAACGACAGGGGGTAGTTCTCTCTCTTTCAGTTTACCCCTGGGCAGTGACCATGAAGAGCTGTCCCTGCTTCATGGCAGAAGCTCCACACACTTCAAGTAAGTCTGTGGAAGAATCTACCACAGGAAAGTTGGACAGGGCTTTTATAGTTATAAAGGGTTTGACTGTCAGACGTATTTCCAGGCCAGGGAACAGCTTATCTGTCAAATCCTGCTTCAAAAAGCAGGATGTGTGTTTGAAGTTTCATGAAGCATTTGGGTTTAGCGTAATTCAACATTAAAAACAGCACCTTGACACCAGCAGTAACTCACCACAGAGAGCTTGCATTGTTTGCATTCTCTGACCATTGTTTAGGTATTATCAGAGCAGAGCATCCTGCCAAAAATGGCCCCTTGATTCCATGAGGTTCCAAAAACTCTCAGAGTTCCTTCGGTTCCATGAGGACTCTCAGTGTCACAGCAGATCCTTGTTCCATGATGTTCTGGAGTGTCACAGTGGCCCTGATGATTTCATGACTTTCCACTATGTCCCAGGATTCCTTTGGTTCCACGAGGCTTGGGAGAGTCACAATGACCCCTTGCTTCCTTGAGGTTCCACAACGTCTCTTGGATCCTTTGGTTCCTTCAGGCCCTGCAATGTCACAGTGGCTCCTTGATTCCACGATATTCCAGAACGTCCCAGGGTTCTCTTGGTTCCAAAAGGCTCCCCAGTGTCCCACCGGCCCCTTGATTCCAGGAGACCCTGCAGTGTTCCAATGGCCACTTGGTTCCATGAGGTCCTGTTGTGGTTTAGCTCAATTTCCCCATCCCATCCTGTGCTCAGATGCCAGGAGAACTCGAAAGAAGCAAGGGGTGAGAACATGCCGGGCCCTGGTCCTCTTTGGTGCCCGGGGTTGCCCCGAGAGGGAGTCCACAGGGACAGAGGGATTGGGGGACCTTTGCTCTGCCACTGCTGGGGCCTGGCTTTGTTCTGCTTGGGTCTTTGCTTTAGGAAAGTTGCTGTTCATTTTCATGCTCCACTTGAACACCTCAATTCCAAACGTTTCCTAATCCGGGGGGAGGGGTTTCTATGGCATCGGGGGTCCCGCCCCTCGGGACACATTGTCAATAAACCATCCAGCTGACTTGGATGGGTTGGCGTGTGATCAGTCAGTGCTTTGGGGAATGCTCTATTCTGGTTGCCCTTTAAACTTTTGCCAAGCTCCCTTATTTTCTAAAGTTTGACAGTAAAAGTGTGGGGTTTGAACTCCCGAGAAAACATGTGAAGTGTCTTCTCCCTTGCGGTCTCTCTCAAGGTATTAAAAGAAGTGAAGGCCCTTTTCAAATATCTGGAGGGAGGATATTTTTGGTGCTTTTTATATTTTTCAAAGTAAAACCCCTTTGCTGAGCTTGTAGCTCAAACCTGGGGTCTTATACTCTCCATCCCTGGAAATGTTCAAAATACATTGAGCTGTGGCACTTGGGGACATGGTTTAGTGGTGAAGATGCCAGTGTGGGGTTAATGGCTGGACTCCATGGTCTCAGAGGTGTCTTCCAACCATAACAATTCTATGATTTTTGGATGACTCAATCACCCTACATATTCTGTTCCAATGCTTGATAACCCTCAGTCATCCCTGTGATGCTGCAGCCAAGGAACAGAGCAGTGATATTCCTGGATCACAGGATGTCCAAAGCCAAGGACATTTCCATCAGCCCCTTGTCCTTCCTGCAGATCAGAGTCACCTGAAGCCTCCAGGCCCTCCACAGTGGCAGAGCCCCCCAGGCAGAAAAGTCCTGTCCTCTAGACTGAATCTATAATTCAGTCACTGTAAAAATTGTAGCAAATGCTATTGAATCACTTGATAACTGTTAAACTCGTCAATGATTAAATGCTACTTTACCCCCCTTTTCTTTGGATCCAAATCCTTTGTACCCTGACCCTCTTGCATCCCAAGGCTCTGTGTAAATCATTCCCTTTTAAAAAAAATATCGTTTTCGTGACATCCACTTTAAAATCTTCCTGCTTAGCTAAACTACAAAACAAC
>NW_020885191.1:0-9306 GCF_003945725.1 Corapipo altera
TGCTCAGGAGCCACTGAGACATTCCAGGGAGCAGGAATGAGAGAGGGAAGGGAAGGAATTCGGGTTTGGGTGCTCAGGAGCCGGTGAGACATTCCAGGGAGCGGGAATGCCATGTTTGCACGCCCTGCTCCTCCTGGCTGATATTTGCTGTTTGCAGGCCGAGGTTCTGGGCCTGGCTGATGCTTCTCCCTTGGAAAGCTCCTTGAGAACTCGTCTCAACCTGGATTTTTGTGCTGAGAAGCAGCAGCACAGGAAATGTGGCCATTCCAGCCCCATCCCTCCTATCAGAGACAGGGATTTAATCCTGGCTGATGGACAGGCACTTCGATTCCAGGCTTGTGAGCATTCCAGGCTGAGTGCTGGGCTGGAATGTGTGTCTGGGCTGGAGGAGAGGACTCTCCTTGTTTCTGGTGCATCCCTGCCTGGCTTTGGAGAGGTGCTGGATGCAGTGATGGTGCCAAAAAGCCTTTCAGCACCTTGGCCACCATCCAGGAGACCAGGGCAGTGCTCCCTGCCCCTCTCACTCCCTCTAAAGCTGATCCCAGAGCAAAAGGATAATCCCTTTATTCCGGTTCACTGCCCTCCTGGACCTCTGGGTTGGGGATCAGCAGTAACTACCTTGTTTTGGTTGCCTCATTTTGGCAACCAAAAGAGCCCAGGCTGGCACCTCACACCAAAATATTGGGGCTAAACCCCTTTCCCATCCCCTCAGAGGGATCTATTATATTATTATATATTTATATATTATAATATGTATAAAAATATATATGTATAACATATTATTAAAAAAAAATGAAATTTGTTAAAATCACATTTTTAACTGAATTATTTCCAGCCTTTTACTTTTGCACAATGCCATCCTCAGGCTGGCAAGGTTTGGGTGGTGGCCACTCCTGGGACAGCTCAGGGCCACCAACCTGGGAGAGGGGACAGGGAATGGCTGAGTGTAGGAAGGCACCAGAGAGTCCCATCAGGACTCTAACCCTGTTAGGAAAGAATGTGAGAAAGAATGTGATGTATGGGCAGGAATTACAGCAAACACTCCACTGCAGCCTCATAATCCTTTTTTTCTTTACAGAAATCCTTACGTGCCCAAGGATTTGGAAAGAGCACTAAGGAATAAGAAACCCTTTTCCATTTTACCAGGTAGGTCTTGCCCCGAGCCCAGTTCTCACTGATAAGCACAAAAACTGCTACAGCTCTGACCCAGCAAATAGAGCAAAAAAAAACCCCAAGCACGAGGAAAAGCAGCTTTGTTCCCAAGCTGGAATCGTCTGGTGACTCTCCTTGGAAATGCTGAGTCCAGGGAAACTCGGGCTCCTGAAAGCAGGGGAATGTGCAATAAATAATTAAATTGCAGCTTTATTGTCAGGGCAGGTTTCCCAAAATAGACCTATTTTCAGGCAGGATTATCTGTGTTCGCAGCAGGGGGGTCCCCAGGGGTGAATTAAAAATGCCAAGTTGGAATTGGCTCAAACAGCTTATTTCTGGAAGCAGGGAGATCAGGGAATCATGGAATGTTCTGAGTGGGAAGGGACCCACAAGGACCATCCAGTCCAACCCCTGGCCCTGCCCAGGACACCCCAACAATCACCCCCTGTATTCCAGAGCATCATCCAAACCCTCCTGGAGCTCTGGCAGCCTTGGGGCCGTGCCCACTGCCCTGGGGAGCCTGGGCAGTGCCAACCACCCTCTGGGGGAACAACTTCAGTTACTCTTAAACTCAAATTACACTTGACATAAATATTTGGATTCTCATTTGCTGTGGAGAGGAATCACAGAGAACATCCAACAGCACGGAGAAGTTGTGGCTGCCCCATCCCTGAAGTGTTTAAACAGGTTGGACGGGGCTTGGGGCAACCTGGGCTAGTGGGAGGTGTCCCTGCCCATGGCAGGGGGTGCAATGAGATGGGCTTGAAGGTCCCTTCCAACCCAAACCATCTGGGATTCCTCCTCCACCTGCCAAGGTGGGTGTTTTAGGAGCTCTCAATCCTGGGTTGGCTCCAGAATCAACTTCCCAGAATCCCAGAACCTGCTGAGCTGGAAGGGACCCCCAAGGCCCATCCAGTCCAACCCTCAGCCCTGCCCAGGAACATCCCCAAGAGTCCCCCCCTGTGCCCCAGAGGATCATCCAAACCCTCCTGGAGCTCTGGCAGCCTTGGGGCTGTGCCCACTGCCCTGGGGAGCCTGGGCAGTGCCAACCACCCTCTGGGGGAAGAGCCTTGTCCTGAGATCCAACCTGACCCTGCCCTGACACAGCTCCATCCCTTCCCTGGGTCCTGTCCCTGTCACACAGATCCAAGTGCCCTCAGCTGCTCCTCCCATGGTCCCTCCAGACCCTTCCCCATCCTCATGTCCCTCCTTTGGCTGCTCCAGCAGCTTCAGATCTTCCGGAGAACTTGGGGTGCAGGTGATCCCTGACCTTCTCTCTTCCCCAGAAATCCTCTGGCTGGACACCAGGAGGGAGGATCTGCAGTTTTTTTCCTGCAGAAGGCAGTTCATCCCCCCTGGTAGATGTTCATCTGGCTCCCTGTTTGGGGGAGGAGCAGAGTTTTTCCCGTTCTTGGAGCATCCTGCTCCACCTGCTCCCATCTCTGCAGTGCCTTCCAAGGGGAACACGACTGAGAAGTGCATTAATGCTAAAGCTGGGCCCTGATTCCTGAATTATGCACTCTCCAGAGCTGGAATTTAAGGTCCCAAAGTGCCATGAACCCCCGATTTCTGCAGTGCCCTGGTCTGGTCCCAGCCCCATGTGCTGCCTGTTGGCTCCAGGGACGAGGAACCCCAAGCCCTGCAATCCCTTGGGAAGGCTGGGAGCTTCCAGGACTGACCATGTGTCTCAGGAGCCTTCATTCCACCTGATAAATCACGATAAATTTTGCTCATTCCTTTGTATCCGTTGGGGTTTCTCTGGGAAAAAGAGGGGAAAAAAATCCAATATCTGAATTATTTCCTTGTGCTGCTCGTGGAATTACCTGTGGAATTACCTGTGGAATTACCTGTGGCCCCAGGTACAGGAATATGGGGTGGAACAGAAAGGCAAAGGGGTGCATTTCTCTGGGAAAAATTCAATATCCAAATTATTCCCTTGTGCTGCTTGTGCTCACTTTGGAATCATCTGTGGCCCCTGGGAATCATCCCTACCCCAGGTACTGAAGATGGGGTGTAACAGTCAGCAAGGAAAAGGGGTGCATTTCTCTGGAAAAAGAAAAAAAGAGGGAAAACCTCCAAGATCTGAATTATTTCCTTGCAGAATTACCTGTGGTAATATGAATATGGGGTGTTACAGAAAGGAAAAGGGAATGAAATTATTCCTTTTTCTGGATTAGCCTGAGTTTCTCTACTGCATTTTGCTCACGTCTGCACGTGGAATTTTCTTGCCTGTGTTTTATCCTCCCAACACCTCGAGCAGATGGACAGCGAGTCCATAAAGAAATGAAACAATCAGATGAAATATTGTTCCCTTATAGCATTCCTAAAAAAGAGCAACGATGCTCCATGGCAGGGGTGAGAGTTAAACTGCAGCAGTAAAGCACAGAATAATTCAGTGATGGATGGATTCAGAATTTAGATGAGGTTTTTGGAGAAACTTTAAGGCAATTCCGTAAAGGCTGAAGATTCCCAGTTATCCTGAGTTCTGGACACTGGGCCAGAAGCCCCATCAGAGCTCCTGGAAGGATTCTGCATGGCCTTACTTGAGATCTATGAAGTAAAGACAGCAAATTATCAGCAGGGCTGATTACAAACTCCTAATTAACCTCCTCGGGCTGCTTTGCTTCCAGCTGGAAATGCTGCAGTTCCCACCTTTCCTCCTCTCTTTCCCTGAAGCACAATATTCAAGACCTGAAAACCCTAGAGGTTCCTGGACATTTTAGTGACTTTTTCCAGCATCTTTCCTAAGATTCTCCTTGGAAGGCATTTTTGTTTCCCTGTAGGAACCTGAAGCTCAGCAAAGCCCCGAATAAAGGAGTTATTTGGAGCTGCTGCCTCACTTTTTCCTCTCGGGAAAGAGTGGAAGGTTTGGTGGGGTGGGATGGGATGGAGAGCTCAGCTGGGCAAGATGGAGCTCAGGAGGGACACCACGTTTTTAGGGAACTGTATCCCCCTGTCAGGACCAGAGACCTGCCAGATGTTGGATCCTCTGCCTGGTCCAGCACAGATTGCAGGAGGACTTCCCAGGCGTGGCAGTGCTGGGAAATATTCCCTGGATTATTTGCAGGGAAGAGCTTTTCTCTCTGCAACTCCCTGACAGGAGGGGAGAGCTGGGGGGGGGGTCGGGCTCTGCTCCCAGGGAACAAGGGACAAGAGGAGAGGGAACGACCTCCAGCTGGGCCAGGGGAGGCTCAGGCTGGATATTGGGGAAAATTCCATCATGGAAAAAGTTGGCCGGCACTAGAAGAGGCTGCCCAGCAGTGGAATTCCCATCCCTGGAGGGATTTCAAAGCCCTGTGGATGTGGCACTTGGGGACAGGGGGCAGTGGTGGCCTTGGCAGTGGTTGGACTTGCTCCCAGAGGGTTTTTCCAACTGATTTTCTGGATGTCCTTGGCCTGTGGGACTTGAGCTGGAGCCGCCGGCAGCAGCACTTGGCCCGTCCAGGGTCACTCCCTTCCCAGGGTGAGTTGTGCAGGGAGCTTGCACAAAAGGAAAATCTAAAGAAAATTTAAAATATAAAATATAAAAATATAAAATATAAAAATAAAAAAAAATATTTTAAAAATATAAAAATATATATTATTGCAGTATTTCCTTTCTTATTGCACGGACTCCATGGCAGGAGCCTGGAGGTGGGGACAGGAGAGGAATTGTGCCAGAATTTAGACCACAGCTGAAGGCACTTGAGAACTGTGTCCAGTGGGTATTTTTTACATTAGTTTCTGTGTATCCAAACATTCATTTCCAGCTCTGCCTGGAAGCAATTCTGCCCAACTCTCCAAAGAATTTGAGTAATAAAATCAGGTGTTCGTGCCCTTCTCAGCTCCAAATTAAAATAACTTCTGCAAAATCTTGTCATGGATCTGTTTTGGGTTTTTTTTCCCTACTTGCTGTTCCCCAAGTTTCCTCTTTAAGGAGGAAAGTCTGGGATAAACCAACCAGAGGATGCTCTGGCTGGGAAAAGGTCATCAGTCATTCCACCTGGGACAGCTCAGGTTTAGCTCCTTGGGAATAGTCTGGGGAGCAAAGCTCAAAAACTCGGTTCAGGAGGAGCTCAAAAGGTTTAGGAGGAGCTCAAAAGGTTTAGGAGGAGCTCAACAAATTTGTGGCCTCCAACCCCTCCAGTGAAAAGGAGCTGAGAAGGTGGGAAGGGATAAAGTGGCAATTTGTAGAGATAATCCTGGCTTAAAATGCCATTCCAGGGGTTAAGCCTGTGGTGTTTGGGGATAAGCGCTGCTTGCTTGTGGGTGTATTAACCATGATACTGCTGGAATATATTAAATTAACCTGTTATTTTCATGGAATTGTGGATGGTTTGGGTTGGAAGGGATGTTAAAGATCATCTGCTTCCCTGAAGGGACACCTCCTGCTAGACCAGCTTCCTCTTCTGCTCATCTTTGTAAAATATTGCAGGTTTTCCTGGTTTTTCTTTGATGATTATTTATCCCTAAAATTGGTGTCTCTGCTGTGCTTTGTGTTCAACTCGAGGGGTGGTGACAAATTTTACTTTTTGATCTTTTTTTTCCTTTTTTGATCTTTTTTTTCCCCCCATCACGGAAGGTTCCTGAGCAAAAAGAGGTTTCCCACAGCCCTGTTGCTGCCCTGGGCTCAGCTCCCTCCTGGAATTCCATCCTGGAATTTTATGATTCTTTACTTCCCTGTCTTGTTTTCTGGAGCCACCTCTTGGAAAATGCTTATTCTGAGGTAGTTTGGGGAAAAAACTCTGTTTATGCTACTTGAAAATGATATTTCCTCGCCCGAGAACACGAGTGCTCGATAACGAGACGTGGTTATTTTGTTAGAATTGTCCAAAAGCTTCGTTTTATCTCCACACCAGGTGGGAAATTCGATATTCTTGACTCTCCTGGTTCCCTGGCACAGCTTTGTGTGTCCTCTGGGGCGTGATCAGAGCTGGGGAAAAACAAACCACCTGTAACAAGTTACCAGAGAAAATGAACGTTGGCAAAATCAGTTTTCTTTAATGTGCTGGAAAAGAAAACTCAAGTTCCATTCTCATTTTCATTTAAAGCATTTAAGAAATAGTTTCTTAACTTTATTTTCTGTGATTTGGCATTTTTGTCCCTTTTATTTTTATTTTTTTTTTTGCTATTCAATTTTCCTCTCTTTTGCTGCTTTTTCTCCCGTAAGAATGGAAAATAAATGCAACAAATAGAACTGAAACCAAGCTTTTTTAACATTTCATTTTTTTTTTTTTTATAAAACACTTCATAAATTAAAAAACCCTCTCTCCTGGAAGACCTGGCCTTTAATGCTTATTCCAATCCCTTTTTCCACCTCTTCCTTGCCACTTTTACGCTGTCAGAGAGGTCTGAACCCCTGGAAAAGTTTAAAAAACATGGATGTGGCACTTCAGGACATGATTTTCTGGTGCTGGGTGGATGGTTGGGCTTGATGACCTTAAAGGTCTTTTCCAGCCTTAATGATTCCATGATTTTATGGCTCCTCCTGATCCTTTGCTTCCACCCTGTGTTCCTTCCTCCAGCTTGGAGGGAATTTCTAGGGAATTTCTAGGGAATCCCTCAGGCCTTTTTTCCCCTGACTCTGACACAGAGTCAAGCAGAGCTGGAAATAAATCCCAGCTTAAAGTGGCCAGTCCAGCATTAGGATAAAACAAGGATTAATTATTACATTCCTTGATTTATTATAATTAGTGGATTTGCCCCTCATGATGACCAGGGAGGGACATCCAGGTTTAAGGGATATCCTGATCCTCTTTACCCCAAAAATCTCCCTGGGAATCAGCACCTCCCCTCTCCCTCTGAGGGGTTTTCCCCCTCACCATTCCCACTGTCCTGCCTCCAGGGAATCCCAGCTCTGATTCCCAGCAGCTTCCAAAGGAATTGAGCTCCCAGATCCCAGCCCAGCTCCCGCCTCCCACGGGGAGAACCTGGATATCCAAGCTGAATATTGGCCCTCCTGCATTTTGGCAGCAGCCACAAAAGAAGTTAATTTTGGTTTATTGAAGTTAATTATCTGGTTCATTGGGACAAAAATCCCCAAAATTAGATTTACCCTCACGCTGCTGTTGGCCCCTCACCATCCACGCTGACCCAAGGTTGTCCCATTTCCCAGGGAAGAAACAGCTTTGTTTTTTTTTTCCTGGGACATCAAGATCCACAAATCCATGGCTGATTAAAAGAGATAAAGCTTTCCCCCCCCCCCTAAATCGTGGCAGTGTTCTCTGAGCACCAGATTGATCATCCCCCTGACGTGTTAACTCATTATGACACATTTTGCTTGTTTACTTTGCAGCTCTAATTAAGATTAAAACCAAATTGTGACTCAGAGAGCCCAATAAATCCAATTTGAATCACATCCCCTTTAATTTTAATTTACTTACCCATAGGCTGGATGTAAAGAAAGGCAGCAAAACAATTATTCTAATTAAAAAGGGAAGATTTGCTGGAGCTCATTTCCATTTTAGTCCTGTCTGGATCCATCAGAGCCTCTCACCAGCCTGTCCAAGAAGGGAGGAAATAGTTCCTGTTTCCCAAATCCTTTCATAAATAAAACCCGGAAATAGTTCCTATTTCCCAAATCTTTTTATAAATAAACCCCAGAAATAATTCCTGTTTCCCAAATCCTTTCATAAATAAAACCTACAAATAGTTCCTGTTTCCTTTTTTAAATAAAATCCAGAAATAGTTCCTGTTTCCCAAATCCTTTCATAAATAAACCCCAGAAATAGTTCCTGTTTCCCAAATTCATTTATAAATAAAACCTAGAAATATTTCCTGTTTCCCAAATCCTTCTATAAATAAAACCAGTCCCTTGTTAATGAGATTTAAAAAAAAAAAAGTTCCAAACTCCTGAAATTTACTCTGAGGTTTTGCATGAAAAGATTCCTCTAAACCCAGGTTTAGAGATGCCCTCAAAGAGCTGTCAGGGTGCAGGTTTTTGATGAGAGGTGGCATTAAGTGATGGAAAAAACCCCCCTCTCTGCTGAGGAGCAGAGGGAAGAAATGCTGAGGTTGTTTTTCAATAAAAAAACCCTTTCAATTCCTGGGCCATCACGTTCCATTTCAATGGAAGGCCTCACACAAGTGGATTTTCCTGCTCTGCAGTGATTTGCAAGCACTGCTGTAATAAAAAGGGAATAAAACCCCCTGCTGCATTTTTAATATAAATAGAAAATTATTACCTTTTAGCTGTTTGGTTTTTTTTGCTTGATTTGAGCGCACACTTTCACTTAAAACACCGCAGAAAAGCTTCCTGAGCTTTTCAATTATTGAGAAGCCAATTCCATAAATATATTATGGAATATATATATATATACTACAGTGATTTTCCTCAACATCTGGAGCTGCTGGAAATGGGGTCAAGGGAAGGAATTTTTCTCCCCCAGTTCTTCAAACCCAAACCAGTGGTGACCTCTTAAAAAACACTTTTATTTTTTGCTTTGTTTTTTTAAATTGATTTAACAGTGGGTCAGAGGGGTAAGAATATGCAACACGAGCAGTTCCTGCTTTATTCAGCCCCATTTTTCAGGAATATCTACCTATAAAATTCTCTTATTATTTCCTCTCTGTCATTCCCGAGGAGCTGAGTTTCCCATCATAATTCTCTGCTGTTTCCTTTCACACCTCGGGGACGTTGATGAGACAAATAATTCAGCATTTCCAGCTGCCTGGAAGGATTTTAACTCCCAGAAATAACCCCAAAGCTGCTCCCTTGGGCAGCATTGGCTGCTAATTCCCTTCCTGGAGAATCCATCACCTTTTACGGTGTTTTATGAGCAGGATCTGGAACAGGAGAGCAGATGGATTTAATCCAGAATAAATGAGATGTTTGCCTTTTTCCAGGATTTTTTTTTTTTTTTTATGGATAAGTGTCTCCAAAGGTGCTGAAGTTTGGGCTGGAGAAGCACGAAGTGCTCTGGGTTTGCCCAAGTGTTAAAGGGAGAGAAGTCACCACAGACAATTCCGTCCTCTCCTGCTGCAAGGAGAGTTTGGGAATACCAGGAAAGACATGGAATCATGGAATGGTTGGGGTTGGAAGAGACCTCGAAGAGCATCTTGTTCTCCTGCCTGCCATGGGCAGGGACACCTCCCACCTGCCCAGGGTACTCCAACCTGGCCTTGGACACTTCCAGGGATCCAGGGGCAGCCACAGCTTCTCTGGGAATTCTATTC
>NW_020885191.1:29306-42921 GCF_003945725.1 Corapipo altera
GGGACTGGGGACAAGGCATGGAGGGACAGGACACAGGGAATGGCTTCAAACTAGTTTAGATGGGATATTGGGAAGGAATTGCTGCCTGAGAGGGTGGGGAGGCCCTGGCCCAGGTTGGCCAGAGAAGCTGTGGCTGCCCCTGGATCCCTGGAAGTGTCCAAGGCAAACAGGGATATCCTGTGGGGAAGAGGTTGCCCTGCAGTGATGGAGTTGGCAGCAGGGCCAGACCATCCATTGCCTGGGGACCTCTTTGCCCTTTTAGGCTGGGAAGTGCAAAATCATGGGATATCCTGAGCTGGAAGGGACCCCCAAGGATCATCCAGTCCAAGCCCTGGCTCTGGACACCCCAACAATCCCCCCCCCTGTGCCCCAGAGGATCATCCAAACCCTCCTGGAGCTCTGGCAGCCTTGGGGCCGTGCCCACTGCCCTGGGGAGCCTGGGCAGTGCCAACCACCCTCTGGGGGAAGAACCTTGTCCTGAGATCCAACCTGACTCTCCCTGGCACAGCTCCAGCCATTCCTTTGAGTCCTTCCACCGGTCACAAGAGAAAATTCCTGAAGTCAGGAATATTTGATGACACCAACAACCTGCCCCTGGCACTGCAGAGCTTCTGTGGCTGCAGAAGTGCAGGTAATAACAATAATAATAGTAATAATCACAGTGATAACAGCAATAAGCATATAAATTACAACAAAGCCGACATTCTCCCCTCCGGATTCACGCCAACAGAACTGAAAAACGCACCTCCCCAGGAGCCAAGCCAGCAAGGTGAAAAAGCCAAATTTCCCCTCATCCAACATCGTTAGCCAGGGCCCTGAGAGGCTGAGAGTAATTAAATAAGGTATAAATTCACTCCATCGAATTAGCAGCACACAAATATTTGCAGAGCCCGTGTTCTGGAATGCTGGAGGTGAGGAGCTCACCGCTGGAGCACAGTCAGCCCCCTGCCCCCTCTTTTTTTAGCTGGGAAGGAAAATGGGAGGAATAAATTCTGCACTTCCTGGGTGTTTGTTGATGGCTTTTCTTTTCCTCCTGAATGTGGATTATTTGTGTCTGTTGAGACACAAACCGAGCCAGCCCTCAGCCTGCTCTCCTCCAGCAGCAAAAGGCAAGGTCACGTTGCACAGGATGTGTTCCCAGGCTAATTCCAGGCTAATTCCAGGGGCTGGGAATGTCTCAGCACTCCTGGCAGGGTGGAGGGCGGTTATTTTATCCTGTATTTTAGTTTGAGATGTAACAACGTGGAGAAAGAAAACAAAGGTACTTCGCTCCATCTTCTCCCCCACCAGGAGCTCATGGAAATTTAACACTCAGTTTGATACTGGGAACGTGAATTTGGGTTTGGCTCCTTCTGGTTTTGTTTTATTTGGTTTGGGTTTGGTTTTTTTAGTTGGAGGAGGGGTTTTGCCGTTTCGAGCCCAGCTGCGATTTTGCAGCAACAATAAATAAATAAATAGCTAAATAAACAAAGAGACCCCAGGTGGCTCTGGCTCTATTGTAACTAATAACTATAACTTTTTAAGAAAAATAATGACTATATGGATTATAACTAAAAATTATAACTACCTAAGAATATATCATTTCTATATGAATTATAACTAATAACTATACCTATAGAAGACAAATAATGACTATATGGATTATAATTGGTAGCTATAACCACACAAGAATATGTGAATTACATATGAATTATAACTAATAACTACATAAGAATATATGAATTACATATGAATTACAACTATAACTATATAAGATAAATAATGATATATGGATTATAACTAGTAGCTATAACTACATAAGAATATATGAATTACACATGATTATAACTATAACTAGATAAGAATATATGAATTACATATGAATTATAATAGCTATAGCTACAGATGAATATATGAATTACACATGAACTATAACTAATAATTATATAACTATAGAAGATAAATAATGGCTATGTGGATTATAACTAATAACTAAAACTACATAAGAATATATGAATTACATATGAATTATAACTAAGAACAATACCTATAGAAGATAAATAATTACTATATAGATTATAACTACTAACAATACATAATAATATACAAATTCCATGTGAATTACAACTAATAACTGTAACTATAGAAGAAAAATAACAACTATATGAATTATAACTAATAACTATAACTACATAAGAATATGTGAATTACACATGATTACAACTAATAAAAATATAGAAGATAACTAATAACTATATAAGACAAATAATGACTATTTGGATTATAACTAAAAGTTATAACTACATAAGAATATATCAGTTCTATATGAATTATAACTAATAACTATAACTATATAAGAAAAGAATGGCTATATGGATTATAATAACTATAACTACATAAGAATATATGAATTACACAATTATAACTAATAACAATAACTATAGAAGATAATTACTACCAATACATAAGACTATATGAATTCTATGTGAATTATAACCAATAACTATGACTATATAAGATAAATTATTACTATATGGATTATAACTAATAACTATAACTGCATAAGAATATATGAATTACACATGATTATAACTAATAAAAATATGGAAGCTAAATAATAACTATATAAGACAAATAATGACTATATGGATTATAACTAAAAGTTATAACTACATAAGAATATATCAATTCTATATGAATTACAATTAATAACTATCTAAAAAATTATGACTATATGGATTATAACTAATAACTATATATAAGAATATATGAATTACACATGATTATAACTAATAACAATAACTATAGAAGATAAATAATTATTATATGGGTTATAACTACCAACAATACATAAGAATATATGAATTACATATGAATTATAACCAATAACTGTAACTATATAATAAATAATGACTATGTGGATTATAACTACTAACAATACATATGAATATATGAGTTACACATGAATTATAACCAACAACTGTAACTATATAATAAATAATGACTATATGGATTATATTTCTCCTATCTGTGAGAGCTCATGGGAAAACCAGCTGGGAACAGTTTGAACACTGGGAATAAACTGACAGAAGTGAAATGCAGCCAAATCAGGTGGTTTCCCAAATAAAGGAACTTTTAAGAAGCTGGAGAATCCAAGGCCCACAAAATTCCCAGCAGCATTATTGGCTGGATAAGGCTGGTGCACAACTGAGCATGAAATAATTCTGTGTAATATAATTAAGATATAATTGGGAAACAATGACTCCAAATAAAAGGAGCAGAGGAGGAGGAATGTTCAATATCAGCTGTGGTATTAACAGGGCTCTCAACCGTAATAATCTGCCCAAATGTAACTTGTGCAAATAAAAGCTTATAAGAAATTAGTAGAAAATAATTGCAAAAATTTCCAGCACATGCACGTGTAAAAGGTCCTGAACCCCTCAAACCTGAAAAAAAAAACCCCACAAGTTGAAAGTATCAGGCTCAGCAGTCAGGTTAACTCATTTCTTCTGAGTTGTCTTTATAAGGAGAAATTCTTTGTGGAGAGCAGGGACAGGATGCAGGGAATGGCTGGAGTTGTGTCAGGAGAGATTTAGGTTGGATCTCAGGGAAAGGGTCTTTTCCAGAGGGTGGTTGGGCACTGAACAGGGCAGTGGGCACAGTCCTAAGGCTGCCAGAGCTCCAGGAGGGTTTGGATGATCCTCTGGGGCACAGGGGGGGACTCTTGGGGATGTTCCTGTGCAGGGCTGAGGGTTGGACTGGATGGGCCTTGGGGGTCCCTTCCAGCTCAGCAGGTTCTGGGATTCTGGGAAGTTGATTCTGGAGCCAACCCAGGATTGAGAGCTCCTAAAACACCCACCTTGGCAGGTGGAGGAGGAATCCCAGACTGGTTTGGGTTGGAAGGGACCTTCAAGCCCATCTCATTGCACCCCCTGCCATGGGCAGGGACACCTTCCACTAGCCCAGGTTGCTCCAAGCCCTGTCCAACCTGTTCAAACACTTCCAGGGATGGGGCAGCCACAACTTCTCCGTGCTGTTGGATGTTCTCTGTGATAGTTCTCCACAAAAATGAGAATCCAAATATTTCTATCAAGTGTTTAAGAGCAACTGAAGTTGTTCCCCCAGAGGGTGGTTGGCACTGCCCAGGCTCCCCAGGGCAGTGGGCACGGCCCCAAGGCTGCCAGAGCTCCAGGAGGGTTTGGATGATCCTCTGGGGCACAGGGGGGGATTGCTGGGGTGTCCTGGGCAGGGCTGGATGATCCTTGGGGGTCCCTTCCAACCCATATTCCCTGACTCCGTGCAGACGACCATCACCTGCATCAAACACCAACCTGGAGATCACAAAGGCTTTGGAAATGAAGTTTGAGGCAACAAAGCAACAGGAATATTTGTAAGAGTGAAATGAGGCAAAACCCATTTTGATGCCACCAGGAGAGGCCCAGGTGCCACCACAAGGTCCCCAAAACCTTTCCATCAGACCCCCCGTCCAGGAGGGGGTTGTACCCACGTTTTCACAAGGTTTGTGTGTGGAGTTACAACTCTCTGGGATTAAAGATCCGTGTCCAGGAGCTTTGTAGGAATTTTTCCCCCTTTTCCAAGTGTCCAGCACTGTGTCTTGTACCTGTGATATCCCTGGTATTGATCCCACACGTGCAGCTCACTGATTGCCAGTTAATTAAGTGCTGTTAATAAATCAATAAACCACTTCAGCCCTGATTTAGTTGGAACTACCTGAGCCAAGCAGCCTTTTCCCTGCAGCAGGGGCTGTAATTCCCTTAAATCAGAATAAAGAAAAGGATGGGAGGGGGAAAAACTCTGCTGCACCCCCAGTTTTTTGTAGATTTTTGTTTAAAACCTCCTAACTCAGCCAAAAACTAGAGCAGTGATGGACAGACAAGCAGGGGACTCGCAATCTGCCCATTTTTCCTACTGCATGAACAAACTAAGGAAAATGGGATGAAGCTTCCTAAAAACAAAACAAAACAAAACAAAACAAAACAAAACAAAACAACAGTTCCAAGGATGAGGAGCATCATTTAACGGGAATATTTCAGAGTTATATATTAAAAATAAATAAATAAAAATAAAAATGCTCAACCTCATCCATTGCAAAGCCTGGAGGGAGCCTGGGAAACACCTTTTAGAGTTCAGAATGATGATGCAGCCAAGGTGGGAGGGAGAAGACAAGAGGTCTGATAATGGACCAAAAAAGTGTCTTCTGGGAGGCAAAGAGAGGGGAAAAATAAAAGTAAAAAAACTAAAATATAAAACTAAAAAAACCACAAACCCCAAAAAACCAAAAAGCCCCGCAAAAAAAAAACCCAAAAACCCTAAAAAAAAAAAAAAAGTTGTTTCCATAGCAACCAGCACCACTTTTGCCAGGGAAGGGGAGGAAAGAATCCAAGATAAGAAAGAAGGAATCAAAGCAGCTTAAGGAATATAAAAAAAACAATAGGAATTGTTTATGAATTATATATAAATCTGCTAAGAACTCTTATAAATCAATTCAGAGGGAGAGAGGAACATGGAATGCATTCAAAGAAAAGGAAAATATATTCTTTGCATTCTAACACTTCCCTCTAAATTATGGATCTTTCTGTTTGGGAAACAACTCTGTGAAGCAAGTTGACTTTGTGGGAGTCCAAATATTTAAATATAACCCCAAGTTTATGATGGGAATGTCCTCCTGCTTAAAATGGCACAGGATGGGACATTCCCAGTGTGGGAGAGGGGGCAGAGACTCTTCAGTTCCCACTGTGGTTCTTCCAAGTGCCCTGCAAAGATCATGGAATGGTTTGGGATGGAAGTGACCTTCTGAACCATCGGGTTGTTACAATAATTTCCTGCTATTATAGGTTGTTTTGGTTTTTTTCTTTCAGGAAAACAAAGATATCTCTCTCAAACAATTCAGATTCCCAAGCTGTGACAGCCCATTGCAGTCAGCAAACTGTCCCCCTTCCAGTGTGGGGGGGCACTGCATGTTCTTTAATATTAAAAATTATATGGAATTAATGATTCTAATAAACAACCTGTGGTAAATACATCACGATGCACATTTCTCACATTCTGTCCTCACAGGGTTACTCCATTTTAGAATCATAGAGTGGTAGAATAATTAGGGTTGGAAAAGACATCCAATCAAGGGTGGAAATACCTTCAAGATCATCAAGTCCAATCCTCCCCCAGTAAGAAGATCACACAACAATTTTCACACTCTGAACCATTCTGGTTCTCTGTTTTCCTTTGGATCATCTCTCCATAGAATCCTGGAATGGTTTGGGTTGGAAAGGACCTCAAAGCCCATCCAGTGCCACCCCCTGCCATGGGCAGGGACACCTTCCACTGGCCCAGGTTGCTCCAACCTGGCCTTGGACACTTCCAGGGATCCAGGGGCAGCCACAGCTTCTCTGGGCAACCTGTGCCAGGGCCTCCCCACCCTCCCAGCCAGCAATTCCTTCCCAATATCCCATCTCTCCCTCCTCTCTGGCAGTGGGAAGCCGTTCTCTGTGTCCTGTCCCTCTATCCCATGTCCACAGTCTCTCTCCATCTTTCCTGTAGCCCTTTCAGGTCCTGCAAAACCACAATCAGGTCACCTCAGAGCTTCTCTTCTCCAGGCTGAACAATCCCAACTCTCCCACCTTTCCTCCCAGCAGAGCTGCTCCATCCTCTGATCATCCTGGAACCTCCTCTGGACTCTCTCCAGCAGCTCCACATCCTCCCTGTGCTGTGGAGGGACTGAATTAGCCTGAAAAAGAGCTTGTCCCAAAAGGAGAATATTTTCTGGCACAAAGGCAGAGCCACCTCAAGACAATTAATTGTCAGAAGAGACCCAGTGGAAGAAATCCCTGAATATCCTGTGCCAGGAGCTCCTTGGACCAGATGACCCAGTGCTGTCCCTCCCATGGACTTGGTGATCCCAGTGGCTCCCTTCCAACTCAAGATATTCCAGGATTCTCTGACTCTGCCTCCCTGGGCTTGGGCACAAATTAGCCTCCACAAGAGCAGCTTGGGCACAAGTTTTTCCCCCCTTTCCCCTTTAAATCTGACCAGAAGTGATGAAGAGAACAAGGATGAAGTTCCTAACGGACATATTTTGTTGTTAATTAGGAGTGTGTGAGGATTTGGGCCTCCCTGGGCCAGTTGGGTCTCCAGGTCTCCTCAGGGAATGGAGGAAGATCCTTGAAATATCCCCTTGGGACCCCAAAACTGACCTCAGGGGGTTCAAGATGTTCAAGTGCTTTGCAAACCCCCCTCCTGTCTTAATCTCTTCCCTAAAATGTGACCACTGTAACAGAGAATATTGTACTGTTTTACATCACAATAATATGGGTATTACAGTCATGTGGAGATAAACTATATAATCAATATTTCATATTTTTATATAAAATCTACCAGAAAAACATGGCAGAACACAGCAGTGCTCACACAAGTGTGGAAATTTTTATAAATAGGTGAATTAAATGAATTGTTTTTCAACGTATGAAATTCTGCTTTTTCCCCAGACACCAAATTTCCCACCCCCTGGACATGGAAAATAACCCAGGGAGGAAGAAATTCTGCAAAGGAAAGCTCCATGTTGAGCGAAGGATGGATTTTTTTTCAAGGCAACAACCACCTGAAAGTTCCATCCCCACTTACTTCTCACTAATTTCACGTTAATTTTCACACATTTCATTTAATGGAGCCATTTCAAAAAATAACATGTTTGGGGGGGGAAAGAGTGACAGAGGGAATAAAGCATTTTATAATTTCTTTGCAGGCTTTGCCACGAAGCATTTGATGGAATGGAGGCAATTCATTACTCAGGATGGCAACTGGGATGCTATTAAATAATAAAATGTCCTTACATAATCTGGAAAGTTCCCTAAATGTTCTACTGCCCGAATCCAGCTTGCCAAGAAAATTGTCAGCAGTGGAATTATTTCAATTTAAAGTCACTATAAATGACATCTCCATCTTCCTGATTCGACCCAACGAGGGAAAATAAAGCACTTAGGAAGAGAGTTCCTATCAATATTTGCTCGGAAACAAAGTGTTTTAGAGATTAACAAGCAGCATCTCTGTTTTTCCACGGGCATTTTGGTGAGTGATGTTCAGCAGGGAGGCAGAAATGTCAGCCTGCACTGGCATAATTGCAGGTTAAAAGACTCAAATATTCCGATTCATTAAGTAAATGACGAAAGAAAATGAGGGGGAAAAAAAAGGAGGATGAAGGAACTCAAGAGTGAATAAAGAAAATATACCCGAAATTAGATTATCATGTCAACATTAGAGTCAGGGGACTTGATAAATCACAATTAAAGGCACCCACAGAGTACCAATAAATAACTCCTTGACATTTCTACAGGAACAAAGAATGAGCCTCATGGAAGCACAGACTGGGCTCCAAAGGGCTCCAGTTTCCCAGTTTTCCCGTGGGATACCCAGTGCAGGTCTGCTTTAGGCTTCATAGCAACTCTCCCAAACTCTACCAGGATTCAGGAAATTATTCAATTGAGGGACAGGGTGGGATTGTTGATGGAATAGAGAAAATATACCCAAAAACCAGATTGTCCCATCAAAACCAGTTTACCCCATCAAAACCAGATTATCCCATCAGAGTCAGGGAACTCAATAAATCACAATTAAAGGCACCCACAGAGCACCAATAAATAAGTCCTTGACATCTCTCCAGGGACAGGGAATGAGCCTCATGGAAGCACAGACTGGGCTCCAAAGGGATCCAGTTTTCCCATGGGATACCCAGGGCAGGTCTGGTTTAGATTTCACATCAGCTCTCCCAAATCCTCCACCAGGATTCAGGAAATTATTCCATTTAATGCCTCCAGGAGGGTTTGGACAATGCTCTGAGGGACAGGGGGGGATTGTTGATGGAATAGAGAAAATATACCCCAAAACCAGATTATCCCATCAAAACCAGATTATCCCATCAACATCAGAGTCAGGGAACTTGATAAATCACAATTGATAAATCACAATTAAAGGCACCCAAAGAGTACCAATAAATGACTCCTTGACATCACTCCAGGAGCAGGGAATGAGCCTCATGGAAGCACAGACTGGGCTCCAAAGGAACCCAGGTTTTCCACCCATCACAGGTCTGGTTTAGGCTTCTCATCAGCTCTCCCAAACTCCTCCAGGATTCAAGAAATTATTCCATTTAATGCTTCCAGGAGGGTTTGGACAATGCTCTGAGGGACAGGGTGGAACAGAGAAAATATACCCAAAAACCAGATTATCCCATCAACATCAGGGTCAGGGAACTTGACAAATCACAATTGATAAATCACAATTGATAAATCATAATTGATAAATCACAATTAAAGGTACCCAAAGAGTACCAATAAATAACTCCTTGACATCTTTCCAGGAACAGGGAATGAGCCTCATGGAAGCACAGTCTGGGCTCCAAAGGAACCCAGTTTCCCATATTTTGGAATATCTCCGGGGTGGAATCACAGGCAACAAGAAGGATGAGACACAAAGTTTTATGGAAGATGAAGAGGCAAAGATTATTTTCCGCCTCTCCCAGCCCGAGGGTGACAGCGAGTGATCTTGTTTTTATTCTAATCTGGGCTTTTTAATTATACATTTGGGTTTTTCAGAGAAATACAAATTATTTTAAGAAGCATTTGAAGCACTAAAGCAACGTTGGTTCTGGGCAGAGTATTCCCAAGGGTTATCTTGAGAGCACAAAAATCAACTTGGCCGAGGTATTAATTAAATTTTAAAGCCTAAAAGCGAGTTTGTTTGGTTCATAAATAGGATGTTTAGGCAGGAGGAGATAAGATATAAGTTATCACTGTTGGAAGTTTGGAGAGTACAAGATTATTGCTTTTCAAATAAATTCATTTTTAGGTCGACTTCACCTTGGAGAGTTAAAAAAAAAAAAAATCAGAAATCTGATATTCTTAAGCAGCCAGGCAGGGACTGGCAGACCACACAAATTGCCCAAAATTTCTAACTGTGTCATGAGTAAATCAGATATTAAATACAGAAGGAAAACAAAAGTTCCCAGCACATCCCACCCAGAGATTTGCAAGGGATTACCAGGAATGTTTTCCTGTCAGACCACAGGGATAATCCCAAATATCTTGATTTTGGGTTTCAATGGCTTCTTTAATGCAGAAATTGTGCTACAAAACTGGTCCAATTTTGGGAAACTTAAAGTGTTGAAATATAAACAAGATATTTAAATTTAATACTGCAAACTGCCAAAGTGGAAGTTTCACTTTAAAATATAATATTCACTTTAAATTATATCCAAATTATATCTATTATACAATAATAGATACATAATATATATAATATATAATATATTATAGAATAAATATAATAATATACAATATAATAATATTATGTATAATTATATATAATATATATTGCATTATATAATAAATACAATAATATATTACATGTAATAATATATAATATATATTATAGATAATAACATATATTATAACAATATATATAATTATTATATAATTATATAACAATATATTATATAATAAATATAATAATATCTAATATGATAATATTAGACATAGTAATATATATAATATATTATATATTATATAATAAATACTATAATTGGATTTGTTGGCTCTGGGAGGAGAGCAGAGCACAGAATCCCAGGATCAGAGGATGGGTAAGGTTGGAAAAGCCCTGTAAGATCATCGAGTTCCACCATCAACCTACCACTGAACCACATCCCCAAGTGCCACATCCACAGGGCTTTGGAATCCCTCCAGGGCTGGGCACTCCAAACCTCCCTGGGCAGCCCCTGCCAAGGTCTGACCACCCTTTCCAGAAGGAAATTCCTCCTCCTGTCCCACCTGAGCCTCCCCTGGCCCAGCTGGAGGCCGTTCCCTCTCCTCCTGTCCCTTGTCCCCTTCAGAAGGTGGCAAATGAGATTCAGGAAACTCAAGCTGGGAAAATGTTACAGTTGAAAAGTCGGTTTAGGTCAAATCTTGAAAGTACAAAGAGCACTTTCCACTCTCCGTGGTTCATGGAATCAGAGAATCCCAGAATTCCAGAGTCATTGAGGTTGGAAAAGCCCTCCCAGCCCATGGATCCCCCCTGTGCCCGATGCCCACCTTGTCCCCCAGCCCAGAGCACTGAGTGCCACGGCCAGGCCTTCCTGGGACACCTCCAGGGCTGGGCACTCCAAACCTCCCTGGGCAGCCCCTGACAAGGCCTCACCACCCTTTCCAGGAGAAAATTCCTCCTCCTGTCCAACCTGTGCCTCCCCTGGCCAAGCTGGAGGCCGTTCCCTCTCCTCCTGTGGGAAAACACACAGAAAAACACTCAGAAAAGTCTTTTTTTTCCCCGAGTTACACGGGGAATGCCCTGGGAATGCATCGGGAATGCAGCACACGTTGCCTGACGATATCCCTGCCTTGAACCACCTCACAAATAAAAAACCCCTGCTTGATTACTCACTTGAAAAATACACTTGTGCTGCGAGGGCAGCGCCTACTCCGAGGAAAAATTCATCCCTTTAAGTGCAGATTAAATTCTTAGATCACCTGGATCGTAACCCGAATGCCACAGCCCATTAAACTTCCCTGGCAATCCCCACATCCACTCTCCTGGCAGTCAGGGAATGGAAATCTTTCATCCTTTGCTACAGGATGAGTTCTGTGCCATGGGAGGCCGAGACTCCACGGACGTGTGGGCAGGGAATTGGAGGGATGACCCACACCAGGAAGAGGAGGAAGCAGGAAAAATACCACAACAAGCTCCATTAGTTCCACCTGCTCAAAAATTCCTGCCAATTTTTACCCTGGAAATAGGAACAGCTGGAAGCATCTGGGAGGAGGAGCAGCAGCACCAAGTCCACCCCATCCACCTCCAGCTGTGACCAAATCCCTGCTGCTTCAGCTTCCCACCAGGAAAATACAGGCAGAAGGAGAGGGAGCAGCTGTGTCTGGATGGGAATTCCTTCCTGGCACCTGCAAGCAATTGCCTGAAGCCACCAGACAGGAGGTTTAATTTTAATCAGAGTTTTTCCATGGTCAGAGAATTCCCAGGGTGAGACAGGAGTTTCTCTCCTCTCTTGCCCACGGATGTGGGTATGAGGTTGTGCAAACTCACAGAGCCCAAAGACAAAGAGGATCCTGGACACTGAATGTGGGATTTTAACAGAATCACAGAATGATTTGGGATGGATTTGGGCTGGGGTAGCTACTCTGTGCTGTTTAAAAGCCACAGAATCATGGTTTGGGTTGGAAGAGATCCTAAAGTTAATTCAGTCCCTCCCCTGCCATGGGCAGGGACACCTTCCACCAGCTCAGATTGCACCAACCTGGCCTTGGACACTTCCAGGGATCCAGGGGTAGCCACAGCTTCTCTGGGCAACCTGTGCCAGGGCCTCCCCACCCTCCCAGTCAGCAATTCCTTCCCAATCTCCCATCTCTCCCTGCCCTCTGGCAGTGGGAAGCCATTCCCTGTGTCCTGTCCCTCCATCCCTTGTCCACAGTCTCTCTCCATCTTTCCTGGAGCCCCTTCAGGTCCTGCAAGGCCACAGTTTGTCACCCCAAAGCTTCTCCTCTCCAGCTGAACAATCCCAGCTCTCCCATCCTTTCCTCCCAGCAGAGCTGCTCCATCCTCTGATCATCCTGGAGCCTCCCTGGACTCTCTCCAGCAGCTCCATGTCCTCCCTGTGCTGGGAATGTTCAACCTGCAGGGCAGGGCTGGCACGGCTCTCCAACCCTTGCAAGGTTCACACCTGCAGGGACGAGAGATCCTCGAGCATCCAAAGCACTTTTTGCTTCAAATGGGGCTTTCCCAGTCAGTTCCTGCTGTGGGAACCTTCCCACACAACTCTGGGAACCTTCCCACCCAGCTCTGGGGCAGCTACAGGACCTGCAGCCCCCCCAGCCCACAGAGCCAGTCCCCACTTCGGTGTCACTTCAGTGTCACTTCAATGTCACAGAGTCCTCCTGTTTCCCTTTATTTTCTGTGGGATCATAAACCTTTTTTATGCAGAGTCCAACACCCTGCAGGCTGTGCCCCTCCCTCCTCCTGCCAGCCCCCCAAGCTCTGCTCTGCTTCTCCCGGTGCTGCTGCTCCTGAGAACACCAGTAACATCCCATTTGCATCCCCAGCTCCTCTCAGGCAGCCTCATTATCCCCAAATATTGAACAAACACCCCAGGAATGCTTGTTCCCTGCCATGCCCAGGGCTGCTGGCCCTGATGTTCCCCCAGACTGAATCAAATGGGAAATGTCAGGCTGCACTTTCACTCAGGTACCCTGGTAAATAAATCTCTTTAATTAAAAACAGCTCTTGATTTATTTTTTTTTTTAACATCAAATCAAACACTTTCTCATCTTTCAAGTGGTCCCTGTTCCCTGGGAGCTCCAGATTATTATTCCTGTGTGTTCAGGCCCAGCAGGGAATGGGACTTGCAGTGAGAGGGCTCTTGCTGAGTGAGCAGCAGGACCTATAATGCCAATTAGGACGAGGTTTAGAGGGATTTAAGCCTCAGTCAGTCTCTCCCAGGGCCTGCACATGGGCTGCAATTACCACCCAGCAGCAGTGGAGACCATTTAGGAGGAAGTTTTTTTGAATATTTTATCCATTTAAGCAGAACAGGGGTTTGGATTTGCCTGATTTCTTGCTTCCTGCAGGG
>NW_020885192.1:0-19100 GCF_003945725.1 Corapipo altera
TCCCAGGATTTAGGGGTATCCCAGGGGGTTTATCCCAGGGTTTGGGTCCCTCACCCGTGTGTGTCCGCGCGTGCCGCTGCAGCTCGTCGGAGCGCGTGAAGCGCTTCCCGCAGAACACCCAGTTGCACACGAAGGGCCTCTCCCCCGTGTGCAGCCTCACGTGGGCCCTCAGCAGGGACGTCTTCCGGAAGGTTCTGCCACACTCAGGGATGTGGCAGATGTGCTTCTTCTTCCCTGGATCCCCCGGCCTGCGGAGGGAGGGAAGGGAATGTCGGTGACGCCCCAGGCCGAGGCACCTCAGCCCCCAGTGCCCCTAAACTCGAGTTTAAACTCTCATGGGGAACTTGAGCCAAGCCTGTTGTCTGATTATCCCAAGTCTCAGCTTGGTTATCCCCAAGCTCATCCCATTTCCAGGAGAGCAAAGCAAGACTTGGAGCGTTTTGTTTCTCCTCGGACAACTTCGGCCCTTTTAATTCTGGAATAACAGTACCCGTGATTTGAGTTGTTGTACCACCTCTGCAACCCAGGGGGAGCCTCTGCCTGGTGCCATTCCCAAATCTAGGGATTATTTACCCTCAATCCAGGGATTGTTTGGTTCAGCAGTGTTTTAGCCTCTTCCCCAGCCCGGTTGGTGTGACAAGGAAAAGCCTCTGGCCACCCAGAGGTGCCCCCTGAGAGTAGGAGATGTTTATCCCTCTCCCTTTTCTGGGTAGTTTGCTGAAATCAATCTGCCAATATTCCCCAGGAACCTGCTGTTATCCACCAGGAAACAGTTCCCACCAGAGGAGAAGGGTTTTGGGGGTGTGATGGAGAAATCCAAACCAAAGGAGTGAACCCCCCACTCTGGGAAGACCCCGGAGACACTCAGGTGAGGGGCAGCTCAGAAGGGGCTCATAAACCACCAAAGACCCCCAAAGCACCCCCAGACTCATTCCTGAGGCCTCCCACCACCAGAGGACCTGTGAGGCAACAAATCCAAGTGAGGCAACAAATCCAGAGCCTGTCCCAAGAGATTGCAAAGCTCCCCCACCCCCAGGGGAGGTGCCTGGAACCTCCTGAACTGATATGAATCCATCCCCTGAATTTATATTAATCCATCCCCTGAATTTATATTAATCCATCTCCATTCCATTCCATGTTTTGTGGGACCCTCACCACCAGGAAGACCAGAAGACCCCCAGGGCACTGCAGGTTCCACAGGGGTGACACATTTTCTCCCTCATCTCTCTCTGCCGCTCCCTTTTCTTTCTTTCTTCCCCTCCCTTTTTTTTTCCCTATTTCTTTCTCCCTCTCTCTTTCTCCGCCTCACATTTAATGTTAAATAAAACCCCTACTCTTGCCACTGGGTCTTGTTTGCATCCCAATTTGAGAGGAGCAATAATTTTATATAATTCCATCATAATTTCAACACCTGGCTCGTGACCCGGGGCCGGGCTCGGGGGCGGGCGGTGTCCCCGTGGGATGTGCTGCTTCCCACTCACCTCTTCTCCCCATCCTTGCAGTTGGGGCAGGTACAGGCCATCCTCCTCCTCTTCTCTCCGGGCTGGATCTCTCCAGACAGCGCCTGCTCCATCTGGAGCTGGATCTGGGTGGGGCTCAGCCCGCTGATGGTCAGGTTGTTGCCGGACACGTTCTGCACCGTCAGCTGCTGCTGCCCTGGGGGAGGAAAAGGGGGATCAGCAGCCAGCCAAGCTCCTTCCCTGGATTCTGCCAACCCCTCTGCAAGGGCTGGCTGGAGGGAAGACCCCCCCAAAACTCATCCCACCCCGCCCCACATGCAGCACAGCTCCACACCCCCCCACCACCACCACCCCTCCCCTCTGGGTAAGTCCCTTTTTCCTGAATATACTGTGCGGTTTTTCAAAGTTTTCGGTTGGTTGGACCCTTCCAGGAAAAAAAACTGTTCGGCTCTCAGAGGAGGAAATAAAAAAAGAAACTTTGAAAAAACGTGCAATATATTGAGCAAAAGAACGGGACTTACCCCCGGGGCCCTCAGTGGGGGTAGGGGCCCTCAGGCCCCGGAGCTCGCGGAGGAGGAGGCGGCACCCGGAGAGCTGGAAAGAAGAAGATGGGATCGGCGTCAGCAAAGCGGGATCGCTGCTCCCAGGGCAGCAGGAGGAGGAGGAGGAGCAGCAGGAGGGAAAGGAGGAGTGGGATTTGGCAGCAGAGCAAAGCAGAGGGGTGATGTCGGAGAGGGGAGAGCACGGGCAGAGCTGGGGCTCCTTCCCGGGTATCAGCGCCGAGCCGAGGGTCGGAGCAGCTCTTTGGTGGCACTTTGGAGGTGGGAATGTCCTCGCTGAGACCCACAGCCAGCAGGTCCTACCAGTCCCCTCCACATCTGCCCACGGCATCTCCCCTGTTCCAATTAAACCCCCCCCCTGGAAGCCAATCCCGGGGGAGCAGCGGCCAAAGGTGGAGCAGGAAACCACAGCGGGCCGGGTTTTCTGCTGACACGGGCTTTAGTGGAGCAAGAAGGAACAGCTTCCCCGTGCCAAACCGAGGTGCTGCTGGCACAGGAACCACGGCCCAGGCAGCAGGTCTGGCTGGCTGGGGAAGGAGATGAACTTCCCACAGACACAGCTCCCTGGGAAGGGCTGGTGGCAGGAGCAGGGACACAGAGGCTGTCCTGGAATCACCAGGGCTCTCCGTGGGCCATGTCTGGCTGGTTTGGGCTCAAGGAAGATCCCAGGAGGTGGGAAGATCCCTGGGAATGGTGATCCCTTGCTGTGGAGCTGGAAGCACAGGGCTGTGGGAATTCCCTCTGCTGGAGCCCAAAGCAGCAGCTCCCAGAGGATGGAGGGAGATGTCCCAGCACTGGGATTGGGATTTGGAAGTGTGAGCCACAGCAGGGGAGGCTGCAGGAGGGATAACCCCATGGTACCAAATCCCTCTGCCTGGATGGGTCCTGGTGCTCCAGGGAAAAAAAGACCTCCAAAAAAAAAAAAAACACACACCAAAAAAAAAAAGACACCTCAAAAAAAAAAAAGGCACTTAAAAAAAAACAAACTCAAAAAAAGACACCTCAAAAACAAGACTCCTCAAAAAAAAGACCTCGAAAAAAAAAAGGCACTTAAAAAAAAAAGAAATTCAAAAAAAGACCCCTCAAAAGAAAGACCCCTCAAAAGAAAGACCCCTCAAAAGAAAGACCCCTCAAGGGCCTGGGCACAGCTCAGTGTCCCCCTGCAGAGCTTTGAGGGGATGGAGCTCCTGGGAAGCCTCTGATGGTTCCTGCACCTCTGCCACCCCCCCTCCCCGAGCCAGCTGACCAGGGTGGGCTTGGGACCACCCAAAATCCACGCCAGGAATCACCCAGGGAGCCACAGGAGCTGCTGCCAGGGCACAGCGATGACCCTCAGCCTCGGGATCTGCTCCAAGAGGGGATTCCCAGCTCGGGGAGGTGCCCACACCCCCCCAACGTGTCCCTGTGCCCCCCATTCCCGCTCCGGGGCGGATCCCAGCCCACCTCCGGCGTTGGTGATGGTGACGGGCACGCCCTGGACCTGCACCCCGTTGATGTTGATGGTCTGCATGGCCTGGGCAGCAGCTGCCAGCTGGGCAGCGTTCAGGCTCAGGATGCCCCCGGCCGGGGCGATTTTGGGCAGCGGGCGCTCCTTGCGGGGTTGGGGTTTCCTGGAGCCCCCCGGGCCGGGGCTGCGGGACACGGGGCTGCTGCAGGATGATCCCGACGGAGCCACGGCCATGGCTGAGGCCTCCTGGAGCACCACGGTCTGCAGCTCCCCTGAGGGGGTTTTGAAGTAGACCTGAGAGTGGCAGAGAAGTGGGGTGAGATCGGGAATGGTTCCTCTTCCCCCTTCCAACACACCCCCACACACCCCAGGGATCATGGAACTGTGGATGGTTTGGGTTGGAAGGGATCTTAAAGCTCATCCAGTTCCACCCACCCAGGGACACCTTCCATTAGGTTGCTCAGAGCTCCATCCAACCCAGCCTTGGACACTTCCAGGGATGGGGCAGCCAAAACTTCTCTGAGTTGGAAGGGATATTAAAGTTCATCCACTTTCACCCCCCTGCCATGGGCAGGGACACCTTCCACTAGCCCAGGTTGCTCCAAGCCCTGTCCAATCTGGCTTGGGACACTTCCAGGAATGAGCCCAAAATCTTTCAGTTCCTCCTTCAAAACCTGCCCAAAACCCTTTGGTTCTTCCTCCTTCAAAACCCTCCCAAAACCCCTTCAGTTCCTCCTTCAAAACCCTTCAGTTCCTCCTTCAAAACCTTCCCAAAACCCTTCGGTTCCTCCTCCTTCAAAACTCTCCCCAAACCCCTTCAAGTTCCTTCTTCAAAACCCTTCAGCTCCCAAACCCTGGCTGAGGCTGAGAAGGCCCAGGTGGAGCCTGGCACCTGGGGAGGTGGTACCTGGGTGGGCGTGGGCAAGGCCCAGGTGGAGCCTGGCACCTGGGGAGGTGGTACCTGGGTGGGAGTGAGCAAGGCCCAGGTGGAGCCTGGCACCTGGGGAGGTGGTACCTGGGTGGGCGTGGGCTCCGCCGCCTGGATCTGGAAGTTCTGGGAGGCTTTCTGGGGCACGGTGGGCAGCGTGGCCGAGGCCGCCTGGACCACGCGCAGGGCCTGCTGTGGGATCTGCACCACCTGGGACTCCTGCTTGGGCTGCACCACCTGCACCTGCTGCACCACGGCCGGCTGCCCCGCGCCGGGGCTCTGCACGATCAGCAGGTTGTTGCCGGCCTGGATGATGTTCTCCGCCGTCGTCTCGATCAGCACCGTCTCCACCTGCTCGGCCACGGCCACGGCGGCGGCGGGTTGGGCGGGAGACGCCGCCTTCTTCCGGGGCTTTTTGCCCGCTTTGGAAGGGCTGTCCGTGAGCAGCTGGGCCTGGCCACCCTGCTCGGGGCCCACCAGGCTGTTGCTGGCCAAGGTCAGAGTCACGTTGCCGCCGCCGGGTAACTTGACCACGCTGCCCGCGCCCGGCGACGCTCCCGCCTTCTGCGCCGGGGCGGGTTTGATGGGCACGGGCTTGTGAGAGGAGGAGGAGGAGGAGGAAGAGGAAGAGGAGGAGGAGGAGGAGGAGGAGGAGGAAGGGGTGAGGATGGCCTGGTTGGTGCCTGGGATGATCTGGATCTGGTTGGCGAGGTTGGGCTGCACCTGGATGGTCTGTGCCCCGCCGGGCACCGCCTGGTACTGGATGTTGGAGGAGGAGGAGGAAGAGGAGGAGGAGGACGAAGAAGACGAGCGGGAGCCCTTGTTGAGCACGGCCGGGTTCTGGATGGCGAAAACCAGCTGCCCCCCCGGGTAGGAGGTGCCCACCTGGGAGCCCTGGATCTGGAAGAGGTTCCCTTTGGAGGACAGGATGCCGATGCTGCTCTTGGCGGAGCCCAGGGGCAGCGGGGCGGGTTTGATGGGCACCAGCTTTCGGGGTGTGGGCTGGGGGGGAGCCGGGGGGGTCACGGCGGCTTCCACGGCGGGGGGGCCGATCTTGCTACATGTGGCTGCCAGGAGGGCCAGGGGAGAGGGCTGGGAGTCCTGGGGACAGGAAAAACAGGGAAGTTAGGGATGGGAAGTTGTAGCAAACACCCAAAAATCCAGCCCAGCCCAAGCTGAGACCCCCCTCGTTAAGGGAAGTGGTTAATTACCCTTTAGCTGCCCCTCGTCACAGCCTGAGCCTTTAAATCACATCCCTGTGTCCCTAAGGCCACTACAGAGCTGGGGATACCTGGGAAAAGCTGTGGATACCCGGGAAGCCCGTTGGGATTTACCCCATCACAGCCCTTCAGCCTGAATTCCATTCCTTGTGGTATGGACCTGGGAGACCCCAAAGGGAAACAGTGAGAAAGGAGGAGGAAGGGCTGGTGTTGGGAGTGGGAACAAGCCCTGGAACAACCCTCTGGAAGAGTGTTGGGACTGGGAACAAGCCCCGGGACAACTCTGTGGAAAGGCTGGTGTTGGGATTGGGAACAAGCCCTGGGACAATCCTCTGGAAGAGTGTTGGGATTGAGAACAAGCCCTGGGACAACCCTGTGGAAGAGCTGGTGTTGGGATTGAGAACAAGCCATGGGACAACCCTGTGGAAGAGTGTTGGGATTGGGAACAAGCCCTGGGACAACTCTGTGGAAGAGTGTTGGGATTGAGAACAAACCCTGGGACAACCCTGTGGAAGGGCTGGTGTTGGGATTGGGAACAAGCCCTGGGAAAACCCTCTGGAAGAGTGTTGGGATTGAGAACAAGCCCTGGGACAACCCTGTGGAAGAGCTGCTGTCGTGAGTGGGAAGAAGCCCCGAATGTGGCTCCCCAGCCTGTCCTGCCACCAACCCTTCTCCTGCCACATCCCCAGTGGCTATTCCTGGTTCCTCCCGCATCCCAGGCCACTTCCCTGTGTCCCAGGCTGCCCTGGACCCACCTGGGTGCCGGAGGCAGCCGGCTGCAGGTACTCGCTGGGGCTGACGGCGGCGGTCGCAGCCATGCTGGCCCTGGAGCTGCCAGGAGAGAGAGCACATGGATCAGCCCAGGGAGCCCATTCCAAGACCCCCCAATCCCACGGGATCCTCCTGGTACCCCTCTCCCTTTCTCCCTGTGCCACCCACCTCACCCAGTCCTTCGGAGGATGGCAGGGGGGTGACAAAGGGGCTGCAGAAACGCGTCACCACCTCCCCACGCCCTGTTTGCCAGCCCAGGGAATTCCCAGGCAGCATTCCCTCGTTTTCCACACCCTCGTTTTCCTGCACCCCATTCCTGAAGCCACAGCCCCTCCCTGGGCTGACAGAGCCCCCCCACCCCACCCCAAAAAAAGGGGACCCTTCAAAGCAGAAGCAGGTTTGTGCCCACAGAGCCAAAATCTCCCCGTTTCCACCCCTTGCTGCCTGTTTTTCCAACTCTGGGAATCCCAAAAGGACAAGAGTTTTTGGGAAAGATTCATGGTTTTTTTAACATTTATAGGTTTAAACCAAGGGAAAGAGGCCCCTAAATCCTCACAAACTTGCTGAAGCTTTTGTTCTGGATTTGAAGACATCTCAGCTTTGACATTTCCCTTGGTGAATTCCCCATCCGGCAGCTGCTCCAGAAAAAATTCCCTGGATCAGGCGCCAGGGAGGACATGTCTGAGCTTGAACGATCTTTATTCCCATTGCTGGCAACATCCTGACTCCAAACAGGGAAGTTGAGGGATACAGATGCTTTGGGATCACTCAGGGCATCTCAAATGCAGCCTTGTGGTATTTATGGAGATTTTGGATGTCCAGAGGAATGGGGTAACAGGGATGTTTGGATGTCCAGGGATGGAGGAGCAGCCAAGGCTCCTGGAAAAAAGCTGTGGATCCCTGGGAAGCCTGCTGGGATTTACCCCCACCACACCCCCTCAGTGTCACAGGCAGCCTGAATTCCAAGGAAACCACAGGGGAGACCCCCCAGCTCCCACCACATCCCTGGGATATCCCAGGACACTCCTTCCCCCCCTGGGAATGTGGAGCCTTCCCTGGGCCAGCACCAGGTCCAAGGCTCCCTTCCAGGCTCTCCCACAGCACATAAATCCCTGGGAAGAGCCAGGTGGGAGTCCCAGGGTCCTGGAATGGCCTGGGAATTGGGAATAAGTCGCCTCATTCCTTGGCAAAGGAATTCCCATTCCCTTGCAGCCTCCTGGGAATGATGGAATTGGTGCCCAGCACTGGCCTGGGATGAAAGGGAATGTTTTTCCTGGAAAACCTGGAGCTTTCTTCCCCGAAAAGATGGGAATTTGCAGGGCTGCACCCTCCCTTTGAGCAGGATTAGGGCCGAGCTGGGGATTAACAGCCCTGACTGCAAAGCAGGGCAGAGACACAGCCTGGGACAGATCCCATTATCCTGGACAAATAAAGAGGAATAAGATCCAGTGGGATCCCCCCCGTGTGTGCCTCACTTGTATTGGACTCCAGGTGAATCAGAGCCCCCTAAAAATCCATGGAAAACTCAGCAACTCTCCCCCCCCCCCAAAAAAAAACCCCGGGGATTCTGGATCCAAACACAGATACGGGACAAACGAATCCAAGAGGAGCAGCTCCGTTTGTTTGCCAGGGAAAACCAGGGAAAAATGGGCACTCAGAGCCCAGAGCGGCTCAAGCACCTGCGGATTTACATCTCAACGGCAGGAAATCTTGGAACAATCCGGGATTTGGGAGGGGCTTGGTTTAAATCCTGGGAACCTGCCCAAATCCCCCCATGGGGATAAATCCCACCTTGGGAACCTGCCCAAATCCCACCAGGGGGATGAATCCCCCCCCCTAAACCCAGACCTGACCCCCCCCATCGACAAAGCCCCCCGCACCCCCCCGGCAGCCCCCCCTCACCCCCGGGGCCCCTCAGAGCATCCCGGGCAGAGCCACCCCCCATCCCCGGGGACCCTCAGAGCATCCCGGGTAGAGCCACCCCCCATCCCCGGGGACCCTCAGAGCATCCCGGGCATCCTCGGCCCGGAGACCCCCAGACCTGACCCCTCCCACCCCCAGGTGACCCCCCACGACCCCACAGACCCCCCTCCCTACCCCGGGCCCCCCTACGGCCCCTCCCGGCGGGTCCCGGGGGAGGCGGGTCCGAGGGCCCGGGCCCGCCCCCGACCGGGCCAACGGCGCCGGAAGCGCGGCCCTCCCGGCCGGGGGCTCGATCCGGGCGGGCCGTGGGAGCCACCGAGGGGTGCCCGGCCCCGCAGCCCCCGCCCCGGCCGCCCCCCGGCCCCGCTCGGCCCGCACTGACCGGGGGGGGCGGCGGCGGCTCCGACCCGCTCACGGCGCCATCTTCGTCCTCCGGGCACCGCCCTGCGCGCCCCGCCCCTCCTCGGCATCGTAGCCAATCCCCGCCCGGCTCGCTGCCGCGCTGGCCAATCGGTGGAGAGATGGAGGACGGACGGCCAATCCGCTAAGGGTCGCTGGTTGATAGGCAGCTCCGCCGTGCAATGGAAAGCGGAACGCCGGGGTGACAGACGGACTCGGGAAGCCAATGGAAGGGCGGATCTTTGATTGACAGCATTCAGAGCCAATAGACGCGAGGCCAGGCTGTGCGCGTCCGCTGATTGAGTGACAGCGGGCGGGGGGGGGTCGCAACTTCCTCGCGGGCGGGACCTGACCAAAACGCACCTCGCGATTGGCTATAGGCACTTTGATTGACAGGCAGATTAGGCAATGGGAGGCGCGGTTATGCCGAGCCACGCTTGTGATTGGTGAAAGGCGGGGGGCGAGCCGTTTGGGGCTGATGACGTCACGGAGTCCCCCCGAGAGTGGGGGGGAGTCCCGGGGAACCCCCGGGGGGGGCCTGGGCCCCCCTCTCCCCCCTTTCCTCCCATCACCGATCCCTGGGGGCACCCCCAGGCCCCATCACAGACCCCTTGGGACCCCCTCACTCATCACTGACCCCTCGGAGGATTTGAGGGGGGTCCGGATGGTCCCCAATTTGGTGGCGCCCAGCGGTGGCTCCTGAAGGACCCCCAACTTCCCCCCAGTGGGGGTCCAATCACAAAGATTGGGGTGTTCAGGGGGGTTGGGGTTCTTGGAGGGTTTTGGGGTGTTCAATCCCTTTCAGGGATCAGACTGCCAGAGGAGTTGGGGGTCCCCAGTCCCCCAGTAAAGACTGGGATGCTCAGGGGGTTTAGGGTCCCCCCTCCCCTCACAAAGATTGGGGGGGGGGTCAGGGGTGTTCAATCCCCTTCAGGGCTCAGGATGCTCAGAGGGATTGGGGGTCCCCAGCCCCCTTAGAGAGGTTGGGGTGCTCGGGGGGGGTTCAGGGTGCTCAGGGGGCGTTCAGGGTCCCCTCACAAAGATTGGGGTGCTCAGGGGGTTCGGGGTTCTTGGAGGATATTGGTGTGTTCAATCCCCTTGTAGGGCTCAGGGTGCCAGAGGGGTTGGGGGTCCCCGGCCCCCTTGTAGAGGTTGGGGTGCTCGGTGGGGGGGTTCAGGGTGCCAGAGGGGGGTCAAGGGTGCCCACCCCACCCTCCTCCCTCCCACCGCCACATCCCTCCCCACATCCCAGTGTCCCCCACCCCTCACCCCACAAACCCTCCCGAGGGGTGTCCTCCCAACCACCCCACGAGCCCCCTGCCCCGGTGCCAGCGCTGCCAGCCCGGGGGGTGCCCAGCTGGCTCTCCAGTCCCCCCCACGGGACCAGCAGCTCCCAGTGGAGCCAAATAATTGCCCGGTGCTTTGTTGTGCCGTGTCTGTGGCCGCGGGGCCTCCCATTTGTGGGAACCTGCTGCGGCGGGAGCGCCTCCCTTTAATTACCCCCCTCCCTCCCTCCCTCCCTCCCTCTCTGCTTACTCACCGCCTGGCACCGCCGCCCCGGCACCCCCAAACCCACCCGGGGGTCCCCCAGGGTGCAGCTGGGGGGGTTGGGGTTGGGCAGAGCCCCCCTCGCCCCCCGGGTTCCATCCTGGGGTGGAAGGAAGGGGTGGGGTTGGGGGGGTCCCCAGGGGTGGGGGACACACTTGGGCACCCCTGGGATGGGCTCTGGCTCTGGTCACGCTTGGAAAAGCCACGGGAAGCTCCACAGGTGTCACCAGGGACACGGGGATGGCCTCGTGTGGGATGTGCCCATGCCACCTGCCCCGCACCCCAAATGTGTCCCTGCACCCCAGAGCGGGACCCCAGCGCTGCCAGGGGGCACCCCACGGGGCACTGAGCCAGGGGACACCGAGCAGGGGACAAGGGGGACCCCAAAAGCTCAACTCAGGCTGTGAGGGGACATCCCATGTGGCAGTGCCACCTTCCAAGCAGGGACGCACAGGATGGCACAGCAAGGCTGGGAGAGGGACACAGGGACACACCCAGGGATATAGGAATATAGGGATATAGGGATATAGGGATATAGGGATATAGGGATATAGGGACACAAGGGCAAGGGTCTGTGCAGTGAGAGTGGGACAGGGATGCACAGGTTGGCACAGCAAGGCTGAGATGGGAACATGGGACACAGGGACACACACAGGGACACAAGGAAATGGGGACACAGGGACACAGGGACACAGGGACAAGGGTCTGTGCAGTGAGAGGGGGACAGGCAGGTTGGCACAGCAAGGCTGGGATGGGGACACACAGTGAGGACCCTGCTCAGGCTTCACCTGGAGGACCCAGAGCTGTGACAGGGGGTGAGGACACGCCACCCCCTGCAGTCCCCAGCCCTGTTCTCCCTGTCCCCAGCCCCCTGCCACCCACCCCGTGCCCTGTGCCAGTGGGATTTGTGCCTGAGCCCACGCTCAGTGACGGGAATTGCAGCATCTCCTCGCTGCCAGCCTGGCCCTGTGCCCTTCACCCTTCCCAGCCCAGTTCCCTGTCCCTGGAGCCACCACATGTTCCCAGTCCCACCGTGTGTCCCTGGTGCAGCCCGGTGTCCCTGTCCCCAGTGCATCCACATGCCCCAATTCCTTCTGCACCCGTGTTCCCGTTCCCAGCACAGCCCCGTGTCCCTGTCCCTGTCCCTTTCCCTGTCCCTGATGCGACCCCACATCCCCCTTCCCGCTGCATCCATGTGCCCGTTCCCAGCGCGGCCACAAATCCCTGTTTCTGGTGCCACCATGTGTCCCTGTCCCCAATTCGGCCAGGAATTGTCCTCGATGTGCCTGCACGTCCCCAGTGCAGCCCGGTGTCCCTGTCCCCATCCCCGATCCATCCCCACATCCCCGTTCCATCTGCATCCACGCTCCCCATCCCCACCACATCCCTGTGCCCCATTCCCGGTGCGGCCACGTCCCTGTCCCCAGAGCTGTCCCCGGTGTCCCCTCCCTGCTGCAGCCGCGTGTCCCTGTGCCCGTCCCCGCTCCATCCCCACGCCCCCATTCCCGCTGCCTCCACGTGCCCCATCCCGGGCGGGCGCTCTGCCGGGCGCTCCCCGCGCCGTGCCAGGCAGGTTTCCCCATGCCCTGACTGACAGCCGGGCCGGCCGGGAGCAGATACGGCGGCGAGATTAACACGGGACTAATTAAACCCCAAATTAAGGCTCCCATTTAACCCCGCTCCGAGCCGGCAGCTCCGTCGCCGCGTCGCGGAGAGGTCGAGTCCCGACAGTAATTCCTGCTCCCCGTGAGGAAACTGCTCCCTCCGGGCACGCCGTGACTTGGCACGCACTGCGGGCACGGGAATCCCATCGCGATAATCCCGATAGGAATCTCTGCCAGGCAGGCAGGTGCCCTTGTCCTCGGGGAGCAGGTGGGCAGCGCCGTGCCCGCTGTTCCCAGGGGTGCCGGCTGTTCCCGGGGGTGCCAGCCATTCCCAGGGGTGCCAGCCATTCCCAGGGGTGCCAGCCGTTCCCCGGGACACCACGGCTGGCACTGGGCTGGGTCCTTGTCCCCGTGATGGCACAGCTTGGGGACAGGGATAGGGTTGTGTCCCACCGTTTACTGGGAGCACCCCAGGGCGAGTGTGACACCCCCCTGGGGAGTGGGGTCACCCCGTGGGGGTTGTGACACCCCAAAAAGGGGCTGTGACCACCCCATGGTACTATGGCCACCCCATGGGGACATCCCTTGGGACTGCGGTCACCCAGTGGAGTCTGTGACACCCCAAAGGGGGCTGTGACCACCCCATGGGGCTGTGACCACCCAATGGAGTCTGTGACACCCCAAAGGGGGCTGTGAACCACCCCATGGGGCTGTGACCACCCGGTGGAGTCTGTGACACCCCAAAGGGGGCTGTGACACCCCAAAGGGGGCTGTGACCCCCCCCATGGGGACTGTGATCACCCTGTGGGAGATGTGACACCCCCATGGGAGCTGTGACCACCCCATGGGGGCTGTGAAACCCCTGTGGGGATGTGATCACCCCACGGTCACTGTGACATCCCCGTGGGGACTGTGACCACCCCACGAGGGCTGTGACCACCCAGTGCCACCACCGTCCCTGACCCACCTGGCACCGTGCCCACCGTGCCACCCCCAGCAGTCTCGGGGTCCCCCTCAGGCTCCCGCCAGCACCTCGGGGGGGGTTCAACATCACCCCAGCGTCACCCCCTCGGGGCCGTCTGGGTGTGGGGGGGCCTCCCCCAAAACCTCCGGGGAGGATCCCGGAGTGTCTCTCCCCGTCTGAGGCCCCGCGGCCGCCCCCGGGGGTGTCCCCTCGGGACGGGGCGACCCAGACGGCGCAGCCCCGTGGCACCCGCTGCAGACCCCCCCGGGGTTACCCCCCCGGGGCACCCCGAGATCAGCACCCACCCACGGGTGCGGGGGGTGCACAGGGACGTGCTCACAGGCACGCGGGGCACCGGGGGGGTCACACGCGTGGATGTGACACCCCCCCGTCCCCCGCCCCTGCACGGACATGCCCCGACCCCGCTCCTCCTCCCTCCGATCCCCCCCCCAATTTGTTTTATGGCAGAGCAGGAAATTACCGCCCTTTCCGGAGCCGGGAGCGTTTGAAGTGCTCGGCCCCCAGGGCTGGGAGGGGGCTCAGGTGTCCCTCTGTCCCCCTGGAGCTTGGGGGGGACATCCCTGCTCTTCCATCCCTCCATCCCCCTGCTCCTGGGAGGACCGGGAGGTGACTCTTCTCCTCTCTCCCTCCATCCCTCTCTCCCTCCATCTCTTTGTCTCTCCCTTCATCCCCCACCCCTATTTCCCTGGGGACAGGGGTGTCCTCAACCCCAATCCGGCACCGTCCCTGCCCCGTGCCAGCCCTTCCCACCCCCGTCCATCACCCACGGGGCACATCGAGGGTCCTGTCCCCCCTCCCCCGGGCAGGACCGGGCTGTGCCCAGCTCCGAGGGCAGCTCTGGGGGGGTAGGGGGGGTCGCTGCTGCCTCGTGCCCATCTGCACACGGGGTCCCGCTGCGTTTTTGGGGAGCACCGACCCCTCCTGCCCCCACCCCGGCTCCGGCAGGACCCAGAACCCCCCCCCAGTCACCCCTCGGTCCCTCCCCATCCCTTCCCGGAGCGGTTCCTGCTGCCTGATCACTGCGAGGGGTTGGAGGCGTTTGCCTCTTGCCTTATAATTTATGCAAATGAGCTCTGTAATTAGTTGTAATTTCAAGGCACGGCTCAGGGTTGCAGACAGAGGAGATCCCCCCTGGAATGCTCCGGCATCACCGCAATTCCCTCCCCGTTTGTGGTCCCAGCCGAGGCTCCAGCCCTGCTCAGGGGGTTCCAGGAGCCCCCCCCCCAGACTCCCGGCCCCCCCAAATCCCTCCCTCCTCCCCAGTCCCCACAACCCTGAGCCACTGCCCCATCCAGCCACTGTCCCCTGGACACATCCCAGCATCTCCTGCGGGGTGTTTTGGGAGGGGTCTGGCAGGTCTGGGGGGGGGAATTGGGGTCTGGTGCCAGTGGGATGAGGGGAGTCGGGGCCTTCCCAGATCCCTGTCCCTGCAGGAGACACACTGTGTGTGTCCCACATCCCTCCCTGGAGAGGAGCCACGCTGGGAACAGCTGGGATAGGAGCCATCCAGCAGCTGGGATCCCCGGGCAGGGACACGTCTCCCTCCCGCCAGCCCAGTCCCTGAAGCACTGGGGAGACTGGGAGGAGACCCCAAAGGGAAGGGACAGGGGACGTGCCAGAGGTGCACGATGCACAGTGAAGGGAACAGGGAAGGAAAGGTTGTTTCTGGTGGCTGTGAGGGAGCTGGAGGCTGGGGGACACCTGGGACAGCATTGCCACCATGGGGTCCCTGCTGCCAGCCCCAGAGAGCCGCTGGTGGCCACAGTCTGGCAACCAGGGGGGCATCCAGGGAGCCCAGGGCCACCACCCCGGCCCCAATAACACTTGGGGGTCCCCCTTCCTCTGGAGCCCCAGGAATGGCCCCTGGATCCTCCCAGGCAGGCAGAAGGGGAGGAGAGGCAGCGAGACCCTGAGGGTTGGGGTCCCCCCACATTCCCCCATCCCCCCCTGTGCCCCACAGAGCACTTGTGTGTGTTCCCCCCATCTCTGCCCTGCCAAACCCCCTCAACTGCTTGTCCTGCCCCTTCACATCCAAGAATCCCCATCCCAGTGCCCCCATCCCACTGCTCCCACCCTGGGGTCCCAATCCCAGTGTCCCCAACCCTAGGATCCCCATCCCCGGGGTCCCTACCCCAGTGTCCTCATCCCAGTGTCCCCAACCCGGGCTTCCCATCTCAGTGTCCCCATTCCAGGGCTCTGCATCCCAATGTCCCCAACCCAGGCTTCCCATCCCAGTGCCCCCATTCCAGGGGTCCCCATCCCAATGTCTCCACCCTGGGTTTCCCATCCCAGTGTCCCCATCCCGGTGTCCCCATCCCAGGAGCTCCATCCCCGTTCCTGCCCCAGCCAGGCCGTGGTGCCACGCTCACCCCACGGGCGGCCGCGTTTTGGTGGCGGCGGCGGCGGTGGAGCCATTCCCTGGGATGATGAAAACCAGGAGAGTTTTCCCCGGGGCGAAGGAGTTCCCTGCACCCTCCGCCCGGCCGGGCGCTTGGCAGGCTCGCCGGGAGGTGTGGGCACGCCGGGATCGCGGCGCTGCCGGCCCGGTCCCGGCTCTGGAGAGGCACCGGAGCCTTTTCCCGTGGGATTCGGGGCAGGGGGGGCTTCCACCGAGGGTCCCCGCGCGGCTGTGGCCACCCCCAGCCAGGCCCCGGGGGTTTGGCGGTGGAAATGGGGACACGACGCGCCGGTGATTAAGTGGCTCCACTGGTGTTGTCACCCGGCAGTCCCGGGGTTTCTCGGCAGCCTCGGGGGGGACACGGGGGACGGGGAGGGTTGCACACCCACTGCTGAGCAGGGATGGGGTAGCCCGGCACCTCCCGGGCCCTTTGGGGGTGCCCCAAATCCCATTTGGGTCGTGGTGGGTCCTACAACGATCATCCCACTCCCTCCTGCCGCGGGTCCAGCTCCGGCCCCAAAACTTGTCCCCTGTGTCCGTCCCCGTCCCATTTATCCCATGGCACAGGGCTGAGCCACAACGGGGGTGCACTGAGCCCCCCACGGGGACAGGTGACATCTCTGGGGGGCAGGAGCAGCGGTCACCTCGGTGCGACACCCCCGGAGTGGGGAGACAGACGGGGGGACCCCGGGAGGGGTGGCAGGAGGAAGGTGGGGCACGTCTGTGTGTCACCCCCGGGCGGGAGGACAGGAGGGGTGCCCGGGGGTCCCCGGGGTGGCGGGGGGGTGGCAGGAGGAGGCGGCCACGGGCGCGGGAGGGAGGCGGTTGTTTCTTTCTTCTTTAATTACCCCCCTGTTTGCGGTGTCTGCTGCGAACTTCCCGTCCCCTCCCTCCGCTTTCATCCGCCGGATCCTGGGACCGGAGCCGGCTCCTGTCAAGCGGCGGGGCTGGGGCTCTGCCTCCAAGGGTTAAAATCACCGGGGCCGGGGGTGGAGCTGGGCGGGGGGGCGGAGGGAAGAGCCGGCGGCCGGGCTGGGACCCGGCCATTCCTGCTCGCCCGGCCCAGTGGGTGCCCCGTCCCTGGGGAGCCGCGCGGGTCCCTCGGGGTCCCCTCGGGAAGCAGCGCCCACGCCACGCCGATGAGGACGGACCCACCGGGACCTCGCTGCCGCCGCTAGACCCGTAGGTACCCCCGGGACCGCGGGGGATCCCCGACGGGACCCCCCGGGAGGGTCCCGGCTACCCCTGACCGACGGCTGGGAACGGGCCGCCCGCTCCGGCCCCGGCAAGTCTCTGCTCGCCGAAACGCCGCGTCCAGTGGCCACCGAGCCCCGGGGCTGCCGGCCCCGCCGCCTCCCGGGACGCCCCGATGTGTCTGTCCCCCCCGCTCCAATTTACAGCGCGACGGCCCCTCCCGTGGGGCTGAGACCCCCTCCCGTGGGGCTGAGACCCCCTCCCGTGGGATTGAAACCCCTTCCCATGGGACAGAGACCCCCTCCCGTTGGGCCGAGCCCCCACCGGCCCCGCAGGGACCCCGCGCCGGTGCCGAGCCGTGGTGGGTGCGCGGGTGAGATTCTGGGGGCTGGACAGGCTGGACCCCCCCGCGCCGCCACCGTTTCCCTCCAAAAAAAAAAAAATCCCGGGGAGTTTCGCTGCGGCTCCGGGACGCGTTGCTGCGGGCTGGGCAGGGAGTGGGGAACACCCCGAACCCGCGGCATCCCCCCGAATCCCCGGCCCCCCCCGAACCCCCGGCACGCCCCCAAACCCGCGATATGCCCCCGGAAACCCACCGCCGCCGCCCCCGGCCCACCCGTCGGGGCTCCCGGTGCTGGGGGGCAGCGGCGCCCGCCCGGCCCCGCCGCGGGGCGAGGCACCGGCGGGGCTGGGAGACGGGCCGGGCCGCCTGTGCCCAGCCCGGGCCGTGACTCACGGGACGCTTCACCCGCCGCTGCCTCAGTTTCCCTGCGGTGAAATGGCCAGCGCGTCGTCGGGCCCCGCCAGGGAGGGAGGGAGGGAGGGAGGGAGGAAGGACGCTGGGGGCCCCCCCCTGGGGATTTTTGTCATCCTTCCCGCATGGAAAAACGTCCCGGGAAGGCTCCGAGCGTGGCTGGGGCAGGCCCGTGGCGGGGGGGTGCTCCCAGTGCTTTCCCCCCTTCCCCATCCCAGTAGTGGTCCTCGGTCGCTGGTTTTGGAGCTGGGAGGGGGGTGGGGGAGGTGGGGATGGTGCGACTGGTCGGGGTGGGGCTGCACTGGGGGGCTTGGAGGGACCCCTGAGCCGAGGGGGACTGCTGGGAGTGGGGTCGGGGGAGCCGTGGAGTGGCCGTGCTGGAGCTGTGTCAAGGGGACCTCCCCGGGACCCCACAGAAGGTCCCTTCCCCTCCCATCGTGGCTGGGGGGCTGGGAGACATCCCTGCCGTGTCCCCTGTGTCCCCAGACCCTGGGGGGCCCCTGTGCCTTCCAGCTGCCACCCCAAAGCTCTATGACAGGCTGTCACCATGGGGTTTTGTGGATTTGACCCCAATTCTGCACCCAAAGGGAGCAGAGGGCTGGGGGGGCTCAGAACCCTGCTGGGGACTTCTGTGGGTGGAAGTGATGGACCCTCTTGGTGCCAACCCTCTCCTGACAACCCCAGGATGGTCCCCAGGGTTGGGGTGGGCAGAGCTGAGCTCCAACTGGGGAGCAGGACCCCAAAAACCTGCTCAGGTTGCCACCCCAGGGGGCTCATCCCAGCACCAGCTCGAGGCTGAGTCCCCACAGGTAAAGATGGGTTCTGTCAGGGGGATTTTGGACCCCCCCCCCAATTCCCACCCAGATCCTTGGGATCCCCCTGCCCTCCTGGGTGACACCTGGCAGGGAAAACGCTGTCCCCACACAGCTGGGGGGTCTTCCAGGGCCGCCTCCCTGCCCCAGACTCAGTGCTGGGGATCGGGTCGGGGGGGCTCTGGGGGTCCGACCCCTTTGTTCGGGGGATCCCCCACCCCAAAGCTTCCAGCACGCTCCGAGCGTCTCCCTGAGGGTCTGTCCCTGTCCCATACGGGCTGGGGGGTGGGGTGTGAAGGGCCGGGGGGAACAGCGGGGGGGGGGGGGAAGGGAGGGGGGGGGGGGGGGGGTTTTTTTGGTGGGGGGGGGTCTCGGCCACCCCTCCCCGCGGCGCCGGTGGGAAGTCGGGGGGCGGGAGCCGGTGGCGGCAGGTGGATTTCGACACCGGGGTGGGGCCCGTCCCCAGTGGGGTTTGCAAAGCTCCCGCTGAGTCACGGCCGCCCTGCCGGGGAGGCAGCGGCCGCCCGGGGGTCTGGGGGTGCAGCGGGTGCCCCGGGGGGGTCCCAGAGCCCGCCTTCAAAGGGCTGCCGCGGGCCCTGCCCGGGGCTCCTCCGCCTCATCCCGCTGCCAGCCAGCCCCCAAAAACGCCCGGGGGCTTCCAGCTGGGATTAGGGCAGGAGCAGGGAGGGGGGCGATGGTTTCCCAGCCCGGCTGAGGGGCGGGAGAGCCAAGGTGGTCTCGTGGGTGCTGTCGGGACATGGGTTTGGTGATGCCACTCACGTCCCCTTGGGTGTTGGGGGACACGGCCCGGGGGGTGACAAGGCAGGGGCTGCCGGTTTCCTTGGATTTTGGAATTAGCCACCGACCCCTCTGGGCCAGAGACGCGACCCACCGTCACCACCAAGGGGTGGCACGGGGTCCGTAAGGGACGGGTGTTAAGGGGCGGCTCCCCCCAGACTGGTGCCACCATCCTGGTGCCACATCGGGCTGCAGAGCCGCGAACCCCCCTCGGTTTGGTGACCCCCAAAAGGCGGGTGATGGGCACGGGAGACGCTGCCGGTGCGCAGAGGGGCGGGGAGGGGGGGATGCGGAGATGC
>NW_020885192.1:29100-33699 GCF_003945725.1 Corapipo altera
GGGATGGGGACAGGGATGGGAATGGGGACAGGACAGGGACAGAGACTGGGATGTGACAGGGATGGGGACAGGGACAGGGATGGGAATGGTCATCCATGATTTGCCAAGGGCTGCGTCTTTGCTGGCACAGAGATGCTGCAGCAGCATGGAGGGGGGGACAGGGACTCGGATGGGCACAGGGACAAGGATAGGAATGGGGACAGGGACAGGATAGGGAGTGGGACAGGGATTGGGATGGCCAGCCATGGATTGCCAAGGGTTGTTCCTCACCGGCAAGGAGCTGCTGTGGCAGCACTTGGGTGGGCGCAAGGACAGGGATGGGGACAGTGACAGGGACAAGGACAGGGATAGCAGTGCCATGTCCCTGCCTGTCCCGCCAGGTCACATCACAGCAGAGACACTGATGTCCATCCTGCGGGACAAGGGCAGCGGGATCTGCGTGGACTCGGAGGGGTTCCGCACGGCGGGCAGCATGGTGTCCGTGCTGCCCCGCGACCCCGCCCTGCCCTGTGTCCACTTCTTCACTGCCACCCCCGACCCCTCCAGGTGAGGCCCTCGGGGGGCCCAGCCCTGCTCCCGGATGAGGCATTCCCGGGAAGCAGGGCCTCCACCCCCCCTCATGCCGGTGCTCCTCTCCCCCAGGTCTGTCTTCAAGCCCTTCGTGTTCGTGGCCGGCATCAAGCCCGTGCCGCAGGTGAGGTCCCCGACCTTCCCCCGTGACCCTGCCAAGCAGATCCCGCGCTTCCAGAGCTCGGTGGATCGGCGGCACGAGCTGTACCGCCGGCACCAGGCGGCCCTGGAGCTCATGGAGCAGGACCAGGTACCATAGACCCCACAGACCCCGCAGATCCCACAGACCCTGCAGACCTCACAGACCCCACAGACCCCACAGATCCCACAGACCCCACAGACCTTGCAGATCCCACAGACCCCACAGATCCCACAGACCCCACAGACCTCGCAGACCCCGCAGATCCCACAGACCCCGCAGATCCCACAGACCCCGCAGACTCCTCCCCACTCTGGGACCCTCGCACTGCCCCCTGTGATGAGGATCAGATTCCCTGAGCTCTCCTCCCTCCCTGATCCCACCAGGAGCGGGGCCAGAAGCTCCTGGAGACGCTGCAGGAGCTGGAGAAGCAGGGCCTGGAGGGGATGAAGGCGCTGCTGGAGGGGACAGAGACCCCCCACCCGGAGGAACTGGCCGACCTCTTCTTCGACTGCGTGGAGGCAGAGCTGAAGTTTTACACATAAACCCCCCACAGGTGGGTGGGCTTGGCTTCCCCCCTGGAATTGCTCCTGGGTAGGGAATGAGAAAACATTCCTGGTGTCCAGCCCTGGCTCCCTCCTTCCTCCAGCCCTGCTTGGGGGTGTGGGACCTCCAGCCCCTAATTTACCCTGGAGAAAAGCACTGAGATGTCTCCATGGCCTGGAATGAGGTGCAGGGGGAAGGAGAGGGATATGGAGTGGGGTTTGGAGCCCTGACTGTGCCAGGCCCCTGAGATGGCTGCAGGGTGGGGGATCCATGGCATCCACACGGGATTGGGGTGGGAACAAAACCTTTACTCCTGGCCACGCTGTGCCACGCTGCTGCGGGATATTTGGGATAACTGCCTATTCCCTGTTCCTTTGGCACCAGTCTCCTTCTCCAGAGTTTTTCTCCGGGACTGGACGCCACCAGGAGCTCGCTGGGACCCGTGGGATCCCCGGAGGGGTGTCCCTGGCTGTGCCCGAGGCCGAGAATGGCCCTGCCGGGGCTGCGGGGCTGCGGAGTCGGGAGCTCCATCCCGATCCCGGCTCAGCAGCAGATCCCGGCGTTCCTGCAGCTCCTCCAGCCGCGCCCGGTGCTCCTCCAGCGTCTCCCTCCTCCTCCGCTGGGAGCGCCCGACCAGCTCCCGGCGCAGATCCGCGAAGAAACCTGCCAGGGATGCGAGGAGGGAGAAGGATTAGGGGGGATGTGGCACTGCCACCCCTGTCCCCAGGAGTGCCGCGTGTCCCCTTCAGCCCCCTGGGCACCTCTGTCCACGGTGAAAGGGCCGCCGGGCTCAGGGAGCAGCTCATCATCCTCATCCTCGCCGCGGGAAGAGCCTCCTCCCTCCTCTTCCTTGCCACGGAGGGGCTGGGCATCCAGCTGCAGGAGGTGGGGCAGCGCTCCCAACACCAGCTCCCTGGAAAAAATGAGGGAAGAGCCAATGCCCCCCCTCACCTGAGGTGGCACCGACCCCCCTGGCACCGTGTCCCCACTGCACAGCCCACCCCCAGCCCGGGCATAGGGCAGGGATTCACATCCCTGGGCTTGGGGGTTTGGATTTGATGTCTCGTGGAATGGTTTGGGTTGGGAGAGATCCTGAAGACCACCCACCCCCTGCCACAGGTAGGGACACTTTCCACTGTCCCAGGTTGCTCCCAGCCCTGTCCAGCCTGGCCTTGGACACTTCCAGGGATCCAGGGGCAGCCACAGCTTCTCTGGGAAATCCATCCCAGCCCCTCACTGCCCTCACAGGGAAGAATTCCTTCCCAATATCCCTTCTACCCCTCTGGCAGTGGGAAGCCATTCCCCTTGTCCTGTCACTCCAGGCCCTTTTCCAAAGTCTCTGTCCATCTTTAGGCACTGGGAGGTCACAATTAGGTCACCCCAAAGCTTCTCCTGGTTTGGGGGGTTTGTACCCTGCTGAGAGGCTCCCCTGTTTTTTTTGGGGGGGGGCTTGTTCTCCCCCTTCTCTCCCCCTGACCCACCTGTATCCCTGCTGCCGGGTGCACTCGTTTCCCGTTAAATCCAGGATTTGGAGGCTCTGGGGCAGCTCCTCTGCCAGGACAAAAGGAAGCACAAAGGTGCTGAGGTGGGACCTGAGCCCCCCACCCCTGCCCAGCCAAATTCCTGCTCCCCCAAACTCCCCCAGCTCTTCACCCACTCCCAAGGCGACTCCCAGAGCAGCCCTGAAACCCCAGAGCTGGGAAAACGGAGGCAGGGAAGGTGGGAATGGATATTCCACACACACTGGCAGCCCTGGGATCCCTTCCTGCTTCCCACCTGTATCCAGCACCTGGATGAGGTTGTGGGACAGGTCCAGGGCACACAGGTGAGGCAAGGGCTGCAGGTTCTCCACCCTCTGGATGCGGTTTCCAGCCAGGCAGAGGAACCTGGAGAGCACGGGGGAGGGTGAGGGGGGAATGTCACAGCTCCCAGGGGCTGGAATTTGAGCCCCTTCCCTGGCCAGGGGAAGGTGGGAGCCCATGGAAAGCCATTTCCCTGGAAGCAGGAGCTGCCATACCTCAGGTTGGGAAAACAGCCCAAATTCTCGATCCTCTCGATTTTGTTCTGGAAAATAAAGATAGAAAATGGAAAATAAAGTAGAAAATAGAAAATCAAATATAACAATGCGTTTTTTCTGCGGCATGAAAAATTTGGGGATTTGGGGAGCGTCCTGGGATCGGGGGTGGAATGTCCCACCACAGGGGAGATCATGGAGAGGGAATTGCAGGGGTGAGGACATGGAGAGACCCCAAAATTCAGGAGGACCCTGAGGCTCCTCGTGTGGGGTTTGGAAACACCGGACGGCTGATCCCAGACCCTCACTGGAATTCCAGTGGGATTGGTATCAGATGGGAGGGAAACTCTTTTTCCTCCAGGTTTGGGGGGCTCAGAGACCTCTGGGGTGGGGCTGTGGGGGGTGGTCAGTGGGACCAGATTCCTGGATGGAGGGAGACTATTTTCCCTCCCCTCTGGACACAGGGGAGGGGAGACAGGAGCAGATCTGGGGGGTTTTGTGTCCCCCCCCAGGCCCAGGGTCTGTCTCAGCTGCCCCACAGCTCCATACCTGCTGCAGGTAGAGGCTGTGGATCCCTCCCTGATCCTTGAGCTTCCCGATGGAGGAGATGTTCTCCCTGTCCAGGCGGATGGTGGAGGGGGGCAGCAGCTCCGTGGATCTGGAGGAAAAGAATGGAGAGGGGGTGTCTTTGGGGTGCCCAGAGCCCCCTCCCTGCCAGCCCAAGGACCGTGGGGTCCTCACCTGCTCCTGGTGAGGATGAGGTTGTCGCTGAGGGTCACTCCTGGGGATGTCCCCTCATGGTCTGTGGGATCTCAGGGTGAGGGTCCAGGCTGGGGGGTGCAGCCCCCCCCATCCCCTCCCTGCTGGGAGGAGCCCCCACCCCACAGTGTCTCACTCACCCCCACAAAGGGTCTTCTCCTCCTGCTCAGACATGGCAGGGGGTGGCCTGGGGGTGTCCTTGTCCCCTCCTTGTGCCCTCGGGTGGGTGTCTGGGGTGGGGGGCTGAAAGGGGAAGGGTCTGAGGGAAAGGGGGGCTAGAAACCTGCGGAATGGGAGGGGTCAGTGGGGACAGGAGTGTTGGTATGGTGGGGGGTCAGATCTGGGACCCCCAGGTGGGGCAGAGGGTCCCTGTATCCAGGGGGCTGTGGAGTCACCGAAGTGGAGCCAGGGGATCACGGGGACCAGGACCCCCAGCCTGGGGATCTCAGAGACTCTTGGGGAGCTCCCCCGGTCCCACGGGGCTTTGGGGGCTCAGATTTGCGGCTCAGAGACCCCTGGGGTTGGGTCAGGGAGCTCTCCAGGTGCTGGTTGCCCAGGTCTGGGGGCTCAG
>NW_020885192.1:33709-42490 GCF_003945725.1 Corapipo altera
GGTCAGGGAGCTCTCCAGGTGCTGGTTGCCCAGGTCTGGGGGCTCAGGGACCTCCGGGGTTGGGTCAGGGAGCTCTCCAGGTGCTGGTTGCCCAGGTTTGGGGGCTCAGGGACCTCCGGGGTTGGGTCAGGGAGTTCTCCAGGTGCTGGTTGCCCAGGTTTGGGGGCTCAGGGACCCCCGGCCCCGCGCAGGCCGCGCTGTTGCGATGCCGTTGCCATGGAGACGGAGGAGACAGGAAGTTGCGCGTCCTCCACCTTCCCACAAGGCCCTGCGCGGCCACGGCCAAGATGGCGGCGCTGAGCGGCGGGAAGGGATGGCTGCGAAGTGAGGGAATGGGAGCGGGAATGGGGCAGGGAAGGGGAATGGGAACGGGAAAGGGAACGGGAACGGGAAAGGGAATGGGGCAGGGAAGGGGAATGGGAACGGGAAAGGGAATGGGGCAGGGAAGGGGAATGGGAGCGGGAAAGGAAACGGGAATGGGGCAGGGAAGGGGAATAGGAATGGGAACGGGAGCGGGGCCTTGGAATGGGAATGGCAATGAGAATGGAACGGGGCTGGGAATGGCAATGGGAATAGGGCAGGGAATGGGAACGGGAATGGGGCCGGAAATGGGAGTGGGACCGGGAATGGAGCAGGGAACTAGAACGGGGCAGGGATCAGGATTGGGAATAGGGCAGAAAACTGAAATGGGAGTGGGATAGGAAGAGGCACCGGGGAACAGGGACCTGGACCCGGGCGGGGACCAGGACCGGGGCAGAGATCGGGAACGGGGCTGGGAATGGGAAGGGAGCAGGGAGTGGGGATGGGAAGGGGGCAGGGGCCAGGAATGGGAAGGATGCCCGGCTCCCCCCAGGCTGGCTGCCCGCGCTGCAGCTGCTCCGACGCGGCTCCAAGGCGGTGACGCGGCACTGGAAGGCGATGCACTTCCAGCGGCAGAAGCTGCTGGCCGTGACCGAGTACGTGCCCCCCCGGCCCGCCGTGCCCCCCCGCTGCCTCCCCGCACCCCAGGACCTCCCACAGGAGGTGAGGAGGGGCCCTGCCTGGGGTCTGCAGGGTCTGGGGAGGGGAGGGTTCCCTCGATCCCGGGATGCCAGGGACGGCCTGGCTGGAGCCGGTGTGAGACCTTCCCGGGGTGGGTAATCACCTTTTTTGGCGTGTTGTGGGTGGCTGGGAGATGCCCCATCAGGTGCTGGAAACCAGGTGGGTCCCCATCCATGGGAGCATCTCGAGATCCACAGGAACATCTCATGATCCATGGGAGCATCTTGAGACTCATGGGAACGTCTTGAGATCCATGGCAGTGTTTCGAGATCCATGGCAATGTTTCGAGATCCATGGCAGTGTTTCATGATCCATGGGAGCACTTGAGATTCATAACAGCATCTTGAGATCCATGGGGTCACCTCAAGGTCCATGGAAGCACCTTGAGATCCGTGGGAGCACCTCAAGATCCATGGGATCACCTCATGGACCATGGGAACACCTTGAGATCCATGGGAACACCTCATGGACCATGGGATCACCTTGAGATCCATGAGATCACCTCATGGACCATGGGAACACCCTGAGATCCATGAGATCACCTCATGGACCATGGGAGCACCTCGAGATCCATGGGATCACATCACGGACCATGGGAACACCCTGAGATCCATGGGATCACCTCGTGGACCATGGGAGCACCTCGAGATCCATGGGATCACCTCATGGACCGTGGGAACACCCTGAGATCCATGGGATCACCTCATGGACCGTGGGAACACCCTGAGATCCATGGGATCACCTTGAGATCCATGGGATCACCTCATGGACCATGGGAGCACCCTGAGATCCATGGGATCACCTCATGGACCATGGGAGCACCTCGAGATTCATGGGATCACCTCATGGACCATGGGATCACCTCATGGACCATGGGAGCACCTCATGGACCATGGGAGCACCTTGAGATCCATGGGATCACCTCATGGACCATGGGAACACCCTGAGATCCATGGGATCACCTCATGGACCATGGGATCACCTCATGGACCATGGGAACACCTCGAGATCCATGAGATCACCTCCCCCCTGTAGCTGTCAGGTCTCCGTGGGGGGGTCACAGCAGCCATTCCCCCTCTCCCCGTGTCCCCGTGTCCCTGTATCCCTGTATCCCTGTCTCCCCCCCTGCCCAGGAGGACGGCTACGTGCGGCTGCTGCGGCGGCAGGTGGAGCAGGCATTCCGGAGCAGCCGCATGGTGGCCGTGTGCCAGTACAATTCCATGCCGGACGAGGACGTGGTCACCATGCGCCACTACCTGCGCAAGCACAACATCGAGGTCAAGTTCGTCCTCAACGAGGTGGGCGCCGATCCCAGCGGGAAGGTAGAGGGGAGGGGGGGGAGAGGTGCATCCTGGGCCGCTCCAGGCGTCATTCCCAGGCGTTTTCCAGATTGTCCGGCCGGTGCTGGCGCAGTCCAAGTACAGGAACCTCCTCCCGCTCTTCGTGTGCCGCAACATCCTGCTGGTGAGCCCGGAGACCCGGGCCCGGGAGATGCTGCGGGTGCTGAAGGGAATTCCACAGGTCAACCTCCTGGGTGAGGGCATTCCCTGCTCCCCAGATCCCGGCGCTGGGCTCCTCCAGGGCTGGGAATGAGGGTGCACGCCGATGGATCGCTGTGAAAACGAGGGGTGGGAGCCTGAAGGAGCAAACAGTTCCTTCGTGGAATGCTCTGTTATCCCGTATCCTGCTCTTCTCCAGGCGCCTGCATCGACGACACGATCCTGAGCCGGCAGGGAGTGGAGAACTTCGCCCGGCTGCCGTCCCTGGAGGCCTCCCAGGGGCAGACGGTGGGAGCCCTGGCCCTCCTGCCCTCCCAGACCTCATCCCTGCTCCAGCGTGGGCCTTCCCTCCTCACAGCGCTCCTGGATGAGCACATCCGCCGGCTCCGGGACACGGGGGTGCCTGGGAAGCCCCCTCAGGAGCAGGGAAAAGGGAATCATTGATGCTGGGCCCTGGGATCGGCTCCTTCCCCACTGTGGGAGCCCCCCAGGGCACAGGGAATGGCTGGCACCGGGAACTGGCTGCTTCCCTGGACGTGGGACATGGTGGGAACCTGGGGAGCACCCCTCCAGCCTGGAATGTGGGAGTTCAGACTGAGGGAATTGGCTCCTTCCCCAGCTGTGGGACATGTGGGATCCCAGGGAGACCCCCCCAGACTGGGACACAGGGAATCACTGATGCTGGATCCTGGGAATCGGCTCCTCCAGCTGCAGGACACAGGGAATCACTGATGCTGGACCCCAGGAATCAGCTCCTCCAGCTGCAGGACACAGGGAATCACTGACTCTGGGCCCTGGGAATTGGCTCCTTCCCTGGCTGTGCAGGAGGGGGGAATCAGGGGTTGGAGTTTTGGTACTGGGGCAGGACTGAGGGTCCTGCAGCCCCCCAGCCCCAGCGGGGAGCCCTGGCCCTTCCCTTGGGGAATATTCCTGGGAATATTCTGAGGGTGAGATGGAAGGTCTCAGGGATTGGCCAGAGGAGGAGGAGGAGCATGGTGGGAGGGGGGGCCCACAGGAGGGTTTTGAGCACTCCAAGCCCCCTGGAATGAGGATGAGGGGGAATGTGCTGTAACACTGATCCAGTGTCGTGTCCATTAAAGTGTCCGTGTGGAGATGCCGAAGCCTCTCTGGGATTTTGGGGGGGTGTGGAGGGGGGTCCTGCTCCTCGAGAGCGTGGGGGGAGACCGGGGCTGCTTGAGGGGTCTGATGGAGCAGAGGGAAACAGAGCTGGGGGGTGGGTGAGGGAAATCCTGGGGTGGGAATGCCCTGGGACCCCCTTGGATTAATGATCCCTGGGGACCCCCTTGGATTGGTGGTCAGCCCCGAGACCTCCATGGGCTGGCCCTGGGACCTCCACGGGGTGGTGAAACCCGAGATTCCCGTGGAATGATCAGCCCCAAGACCCCCGTGGGGTGGTGACCCTCTGAGACCCCCGAGGGATGCTCAGCCCCGGGACCCCCGTGGGTTGGTGATCGCCGGGACCCCCGCGAGGTGCTGCCTCTCGCGGGAACCCCCCCACCCCTCCTGGGCCGTCCCTTTTCCCGCGGGCTGGTCCCGGGTGGGGACTCCGGGGGTCCGCGAGCGGAACTGCCCCGGTGCCGCGTGGGGACCGCGGCTCCGCCCGCGCTCGGTGTCCCGGCGATCCCGGCTGCTCCCGGCGATCCCGGCGGTTCCCGGCGATCCCGGCTGCTCCCGGCGATCCCGGCGGCTCCGGTCCTCCACGGAGCAGGGGGCAGAGCCGAGCGGCTCCGCACCGCCCTCCGTGTTCCGCTTCCTGCTGCCACCGGGCAGGATGCGACCGTCCCCCGCCGCCCGCCCGCCGCCCGCCCAGGTGAGCACCGGGGACCGGCGACCCGCCGCCCCCGGCCCCCGCCGCCCCCCGGGAGGGTGACACCGGGGATGGAGACCCCCGTGGGCACCGGCACAGCCCCGGTGCGGTGCGAGGGGTCGGTGCTGAGCTCCCGCAGCACCTGCGGGGCTGGGCAGGGGAGGGGATGGAGCTGCGGGGGAGACCCCCGGTGTCCTTCCCTGCGAGCCGGGGGGCGCGGAGCCGCGGTCGCCGGTGCCGTGGTTGTCTCTCGATGCCGTGGGTGTCTCTCGGTGCCGCAGTTACCGGTACAGCGGGTACCGGTGCCGCGGTGGTCGCCAGCACCGGGGCTTGGCCGCCCTCCCAGGATTATCCCAGGATCAGCATCAGCCGGGACACCGGGGTCCCCTGTCAGGGACAGCGCCGGGGGGGTTGGCAGGGCTGGGGGGGAAACTTCCCTGTGGCTCAGGAACCGGCAAGGGCAAAGGGAACGCTCCGCCGGGGTTTGGAGGGGTCATGTCCTGGCTGGGGGGTGCCAGGACGGACCGGGGTCGATCCCGGTCTTTGTACTGGTGTCACCCTCCGGGCTGCGCCCCCGCCGTGGGGTTGCCCCGTGGTACCCGGTCCATGGGGCGTCAGGGCTGGACTCTGAACCCGGACCGGGCGGGGGAGCCGAGATAAGGCCGGGGGGGGGGGGGGTAAAGGCTCCGTGTCACGCAGAAATTTCTGGGTGCCAGCGGCGGTGACATGCAGGACTCCCCACTCCCGGGGGGCAGAGGGACCCCCACCACCCCTCATCCCCACGAGGGCCAGGGTGGGGAGGGTGGAGAAGCCCCCCCTGAGCTCCCTGACCTGCTGTCCCCCCCCGGCAGCGGCTCCCGCCGTGAGGGCCGAACTCGGACCCCCATCCCCGCAGGACGGACAGGAGAGGGGGCTCGGCCCGGCCCCCCCTGCTCCCCAGCCATGGGCAGCCACGAGAAGGACCTGTCCTCCCCAAAAAGAGCCCTGTCCCACTCCAACAGCACCGTGTCTTCCAAGCACAGCAGTGTCCAGCAGGTTGGAAGGCTCTGGATTTGGGGGGGGGGCTCAGTGGTGCACACACGGGCTGACTGGGGGTGCTGTGAGGCCTCAGGGGGCTTCTCACTCCTTTAGGAAGGGTGGTGCAGGGGTGGCCTGTCAGCTGGGGCTGCCTGGAGGGCAAGATGGGGAGCACCCCGTCTGCCTCTGGTGCTGAGGGACCCCCACGCTGACCCCCATCCCTGCAGGGCTCAGAGAGCTGGGAGGTGGTGGAGGAGCCTCGTGCACGGGGCAGCCCAGGGCAGGAGCTGCAGAGGCACGAGGGGTACCTGCTCAAGAAGAGGAAATGGCCCCTGAAGGGCTGGCACAAGGTAACGGGCAGAGCTGGCGCCAGGAGCCGTCACCGGGCTGGTCCTGGCACGATTTGAGCCCCTGGGAAGTGGGGCTGCAGGGACTGCTCTCTGCTCCCCCCACACAACAGCCTTCCCTCTCCATCCCCAGCGGTACTTTGTGCTGGAAAACGGGATCCTGAAGTACTCCACCACCCGCCAGGACGTGAGTGTGTGCCCGGGCTGTGCCCACACAGCATCCCCGTGGGCTCAGGGCGGGGGAGACCCCCGTGGCCCCCCTGAGGAAGGGAGGTCTTCCCCCTGACAGGCGTCCCCGGGCTCCCCCAGGTCCTCAAGGGCAAACTGCACGGTGCCATCGACGTCCGTCAGTCCGTCATGTCCGTCAACAAAAAGGCACAGAGGGTCGACCTGGACACGGAGGAGAACATTTACCACCTCAAGGTGCTGCTGGGGGATGGGGTGGGGCTTCAAACAGGGTTGGTATTGTCAGGTTCTGTTCCCCCCCCCCCCCCCAACTCACCCATGTCCCCCAGATCAAGTCCCCGGAGCTCTTCTCCAGCTGGGTGAGCAGCCTCTGCACCCACCACCACGGGGAGAAGCCCTGTCCCACGGGGGGCCCCGGGGGGAGGACCCCCACCAACGCCCAGGTGGGTGACACCTCGAGGTGACAACATGAGGCGGGGTCTGGGCGAGGGGCTCCTGATGGCAATGCCCCCGTTTCCCCGCTCGCAGGGCCAGTGGACACGGATCCTGCCCTCGGGCAGTGCCCCTGCCCTGTCCACGCTCGCCAGCTCCCGGGACAAGGTGAACGCCTGGCTGAAGGACAGCGAGGGGCTGGAGCGCTGCTCAGCTGGTGAGCGGGGTGGGAAGGGGTGTACAGGGCAGGGGGGGTGCCTCCTGCCCCCTCCCTGACCCCGTGCCCCCGGCAGAGCTGTCGGAGTGCCAGGCCAAGCTGCAGGAGCTGACAGGAATGCTCCAGAACCTGGAGGCCCTGCACCGCATCCCCTCGGCCCCGCTCATCTCCGGCGGCCAGGTGAGCCGGGACAGCGGCACCTGTGGGGTCTGAGCATCCCCCCCTTTCCTGGGGAGGGTCCAGCTCCAGCCCCCTCCTCTCTCCCACAGCCCTCGGCCGCCACGGAGAGGCCGAAGAAGGGCCGGAGGACCACCAAGATCTGGTGCACCCAGAGCTTTGCCAAGGACGACACCATCGGCAGGGTGAGGGTGAGCTGGAATCCCGCCGAGCTCCGCTGCTGCCTGGGGCGTGGAGCCCCCTCCCCAGCCCCTCGCTGACCCCCGTGTCCCCCCCTCCAAGGTGGGCCGCCTGCACGGCTCCGTCCCCAACCTGTCCCGCTACCTGGAGTCCTCCCAGAGCCAGCTGCCCTTCGGCCTCCCCCCGGAGTACACCCAGCTGCAGCGGAGCTTCTGGGTGCTGGCCCAGAAAGGTGGGATGGGGCCGAGCCCTGCCGGGGGGGTCCTGGTGGGTTTTGGGGTGCTGAGACACAGCCTGAGACTCCCCATGTCCCCCGGCAGTGCACGGCTCGCTCAGCAGCGTGGTGGCCGCGCTGGTGGCCGAGAGGGCCCGTCTGGAGGAGATGAGGCGGGCGCTGGACCGGCAGGGCCCTGCCCCACGCCCCGGCAGCGCCGGCACCGCCGCGGTGAGCGACTGAGGGGGGCCGGGCAGCGCTGCCCTGCTGGGGGGGGTCTCGGGAGTGGTGCTTTTGGGGTGTGTGGGGTCTCAGCCTGGCGCTGGGCCGGTGACCCCCCTCGCTGTCAGCCCCGTCCTGGCTGGAGGGGAACATTCTGGGGGGGCCTTGGCTCAGCCTCCCCCTCCCTCCACAGCCCTCCCTGCGCCGCTTCCACTCCCTCTCCGTCTCCTCCGACACCACCCTGGATTCCTTTGCCTCGCTGCACCCCGACGAGGTCAGGGGGGCGGGATGGGGTGGGATGGGGGTCTGGGCGGCCCCCCCCGGGCCGAGGGGCTGGGCTGAGGTGGTGGCTGTGCCCACAGCCCGACGGGCTGCCCGCCAAGGGCCGGGAGCAGCAGCTCTCCAACCGCAGCATCGTCTCGCTGGCCGACTCCCACACCGAGTTCTTCGACGCCTGCGAGGTCTTCCTGTCCGCCAGCTCCTCCGAGAATGAGGTGGGGGGGCTTGGGGTGGGCTCTGCTGGTGTATGGGTTCTGCTGGTGGGGGGCTCTGTGGACCCCCCTGCCACCTCTCGCTGCTCTGGGTTCATCTCTCCCCTCTCTCTCCCCCGTCCCACCTCATCAGCCGCCCCCCCAGCTCTCTGTAGTGCCCCCAGCCCCTGTATCCCCCCCAGCCCCCCGCGGCCCCCTCGCCCCCCACGCTCGGGGTCTCTGCTCTCTCTGAGCCCGGCGGTGGGGACTGGGTGCTGCCAGACCCCCCCTCACCACTGCTCCCCCATCAGCACCACCCCCTCCCCATCCCAGCACCTCCAGCCCATCCCAGGATCCCGAGTCTCATCCCATCCTTCCGAGGGGACCCTTCCCGCTAAATCCCCTCCCCCCCTCGCCCTGGAGTACCCCCCACGCCCCCCCCCAATTCCCCCGGGACCCCCGAAGCCGCCGACGGTCCCCGCGTCTCCTCAGCCCTCGGACGACGAGTCGTGCGTCAGCGAGGCCACCACCAGCGCCTGCGAGGAGGGCACCGAGCCGGGGGGGCCGGGCCGCCCCCCGACAGGTACGGGGAGCACCGGGGAGGGGGACACCGTGGGGGGGAGACGGCTCCATCCCAGCGCCCGGTGCCCGGCAGGAGCGGAGCGTGCGGGGGCACCGCCGGAGCCGCCGCCGCCGCCGGTGGAGCTGCCGGGGCCGGACCCGCGGCGACGGAGCCGGTTGCCCGCGCCCCCCGCGCCGTCGGGGGACGTGAGCCTGTGGGGGCTCCTGAGGAGCAGCGTGGGCAAGGACCTGTCCCGCGTGGCGCTGCCCGTGCAGCTCAACGAGCCGCTGAACACGCTGCAGCGGCTCTGCGAGGAGCTGGAGTACAGCGCGCTCCTGGACCGCGCCAGCCGCGCCCGGGACCCCCGGCAGCGACTGGTGAGGGGGGGG
>NW_020885193.1:0-781 GCF_003945725.1 Corapipo altera
GGAGCACCTCCTGCCCCTCCTTCTGCACTGCCCTGGGGGTCTGCAGAACAGCTTGTTTCTCTCCCCTGTTCCCACTCTGCTCTTCTCTGCACCCAATTCCATCTGCACAAGGAATTTTCCTCCTTCAGTACGTTTTCCCTGAGGTGTCACTGCCATCTCTGATGGGCTTTGCCTTGGCCAGCGGCGGGTCCGTCCTGGAGCCAGCTGGATTTGGCTCTGCTGGACATGGGGGAAGTTTGTGGCAGCTGCTCACAGAACCCAGCCCTGGAGTCCCCCTGCTACCAAAACCTGGCAAACTCAAGGCACTGCTGGCATGGATCACCTGGAATGTAGGTCAGCAGGTCTGTGCCCAACATGGTTTGCAGTTGGGTCACTCGTAGGGGTTATTATGGACACAGGACACTTAGTGATTCTACAGGTGGACTTGGACAGGAGGAACCCCCAAGCCAATGCACTCACACTTTGGTTTTCCCCCCCAGACCAGCATTTCTCCTTCCCAAACCTTGGTTGAATGGAGGAGGAGGCTGCGAGGAAGAGGAAGATGCCCCAGGACCCCCAGGCAGGTGAGGAGGAAGTCAGTGCCCCTTTGCCCTGTCTTGTCCTGTATCTCCCAGTTGAGCATGGCCCCGGCTGCAGGACAACCCCGCTGCTGCCGCCGTCCTGCCGGGGCCGGAGTTGGGGGGATGTCCTTGGCCTTCCCTCTGGGCCAGAGGCAAATCCCCTCCCTGTCCTTCCTTCCTGCCCCAGGCCCCGAGCTGAGGACGGAGAGCACGGAGGACAA
>NW_020885193.1:881-32396 GCF_003945725.1 Corapipo altera
TATCTCCCAGCTGAGCATGGCCCCCGGCTGCAGGACAACCCCGCTGCCGCCGTTGTCCTGCCAGGGCCGGAGTTGGGGGGATGTCCTTGGCCTTCCCTCTGGGCCAGAGGCAAATCCCCTCCCTGTCCTTCCTTCCTGCCCCAGGCCCCGAGCTGAGGACGGAGAGCACGGAGGACAAATCCCCCCGGCATAGCCTGGTGGGAGAGACCGTTTTGAAGGGTTCCACGGTGCAGGAAGGCAGTGGGGAGTGAAAGCCACGAAGGTCCCCCAGGAGGAGGGGCTGCAAAGTCAGCCCAGGGTGCTCTGAGGAGGAAAGACCCAGCCTGTGCCAGGAAGGCGGCTGGACCTTCATCCAGAGCCCTGACCTGATGGTCCACATTCAGTTTCACCCCAGAGAGAAGCCCTACAGTTGCTTGGAATGTTGGAAGAGCTTTGGTCAGATCTCCACCGTCTTCTTCCACCAACGGGTTCACACTGAGTAGGGGCTCCATATGCACTTGGAATGCAAGAAGAGTTTCAACCAGAGCTCCAAGCTTTGCACCCACCAATCCCTGCACACTGAGGAACAGCCCTACAAGTGCTTGGAATGTGGGAAGAGCTTCAGTTGGAACTCCTGCCTCATTGCCCACCAGCACCTGCACACAAGGGAGAAGCCCTACAAGTGTCAGAAATGTGGGAAGAGCTTCGGCCGGAACTTCCACCTGATCCGCCACATGGATAATCCACATGGGGGAACAGCCCCACACGTGTGGGAAATGTGGGAAGAGCTTCAGTGACCAGTCCAACCTCATCACCCACCAGCGCCTGCACACGAAGGAACGGCCCTATAAATGCCCTGATTGTGGGAAGAGCTTCAGCCTCAGACCCAACCTGATCCACCACCAGAAGATCCACAGTGGGGAACGGCCCTACGAGTGTCTCAGGTGTGGGAAGACGTTTCTGACCAGCTCACATCTCCTCCTCCATGAACAAACACACACAAGGGAGAGGCCCTTCTACTGTACCGACTGCGGGAAGAGCTTCACCCGCAGCTCCCACCTCATTGCCCACCGGTGCATCCACAGCGGGGAGAGGCCCTACAAGTGTGACAAGTGTGGGAAGAGCTTCAGGCAGAGGTGGGCCTTGACCACACACCAATGGACACACCTGTAAGGGAAGCCCTACGAGTGCGCCAACTGCAGGAAGAACTTCATCTGCTGCTCCAACTGCATCACCCATCGGAGGATCCATATTGGGAACAGAGCTGGTGACCCACGTTCCCAGTGACTCACACTGGGATGACACCTGGCTGTTGGTCTCCACATTCTCCTGGTTCCCTGTGGGCACCTGAGTGAATGCAAGGGGAGGAATATCCATGGGGACACAGACTGCCATTCTGCAGCTGCCCTGGGCCAGCAGCTTCTGGGCAACGGCACCCGTGTGTCACCACAGGGAACTGAAAGGCCAGAGGGGGCCGGGGCGGGGGCCGGGTCCTGAACTCTTGTTTGTCTCCTCGGGTCCTGAGCTCTCGTTTGTCTCCCTGGGTCCTGAGCCCCCATTTGTCTCCCCAGGTCCTGAGCTCCTGTTTGTCTCCCTGGGTCCTGAGCTCCCGTTTGTCTCCTCGGGTCCTGAGCTCTTGTTTGTCTCCCCGGGTCCTGAGCCCCTGTTTGTCTCCCCAGGTGCTGCAGCAGCATCCCTGGGGAGCAGGGACAGGGCAGGACTGAGCTGGCATCGCCCTCCTGAGCCCGGGGGTCCCAGCTGTGCCCTCTCCTCAGGGACTCTGAAATCTGCCCTGACAGGGGGGATGACACTGCACCCGAGGCTGGACTGAAAGAGGCTTTGGCAAGAGGATTTGATGCCTTGGGTGCAAGATCCAGCTCCTCACGAGCAGAGAGATGGCACCTGTGACATCAGTCAGTCAGGGGGAGGAGAGGGAATTCTGCCTCAGGGATGGGATTGCAGAGGGTTCCTCGAGTGCCCAGGATGGATTGGCAAATGGAGATACAGACAAAAGGACCCACAGAAGGTTTCTGTGTGAGTGCAGGCCCACCCCTGTGGTGGCCACCCCTGTGAGTGCAGTGTCACCCCATGAGGGCAGGGCTGGCAAGTGTGAGGCTGCTCCAGGGGTCTGGAAGAGGCCTCGTGCTCTGCTCGGCCCCAGCAGTGGCTGGTACCAACACCCCCGGCTGCCCCTGGCCCTGGACAGCTCTGCTGCCACTGGCTGTGCCCTCACCTGTGTCCCTGCCCATGTCCCTGGTTGTGCTGTCTTAGTTTAACAAGATTACAATTTAGAAATTAAGAAACTGCAGGTGGAAGTGTGGAAAAGGAAAAGAAACAGCTTTTTATTAACAAAACCTGAATGAACAACAAATGGTGCAATCAAAAACCTTCAGAAGAAACAAAACAAAGTCCCAGTTCTCCAGGTTTGGGGGGGAGAAACCCACAGCAACCCGGGGAGGGGGGACTGGAAGGCAGGACTGTCCTGGCAGTTCAACAGCTGCTTGCACTGAAAAAAAAAGTGCTTTTTCCCACGGGCAGTGTAGCGGCCAGGTGGAGGGGAGCAAGAACACCGACACGATGTAGGTAAAGCAGAACTCCTTTTATTGAGCTTGCATAACTCCGTTTATTGCAGCTTCTATGATTACATTTATGCTTGTCTTACTTCCGTACACGCATTCACGCATAAGCTTATTGGCTACATCACCTTGTCCACGCGCAGGACATGCGAACAAGGGGTTCTCCTCATTGGTTACCTATATTGGCGTCATTTATGCTCTGCGGCTACAAGTTCCTGTTTTCACTACCCAACCCTGTATCCTGTTTTTCTCCTTTTGTCCTTTGTGGTCAGACATGACCTTCACAGCTTATACACGACTGTATACACTTTCAATTGTTCTCAATCCCCGGCCTCCTACATCTCCCCCTCTTTTTTCAAATAGCGTGTCCATCACCTTATGTATTTGTGACAACAGGCATTGTAATAAGCAAGGCCCACAGCAAAGGCAGAGTACTATTATGATAAAAGGACCGGCTAAAGCTATTATTATATTGCGCAGCCAGTTTCCTATTCCCCAAGAGCATAGCCAGCCATCAAAAGGGTTGCTGTTGATTAGCAAATCGTGCATGCCATCTTGTAACTTTTGTAATTTCTTGTGGATTGATTCAGAATGGTCAGATAGGTTAAAACAGCACATGCCTTCAAATTCTTCACACCCATGTCCATGTGCTAAAAGCAAAAAGTCGATAGCCGCTCGATTTTGTAATACTGCATGCCTCACAGAATCAACATCGAGAGTAAGCTGCCCTATAATGTCAGAAGTGATATTGAGTTGCTTCCCAGCCCAACATGCTAACCGTGTTATCTGCCTCAACGCATGGGCTGCAGAAACATGAGGGGCAAAGATAGAAGCCAAGATTTGGATGGGGGAATTCCACAAAAGTAAGTGAGAGTTGCAGTTTTGATCCATTATGGTTATACTCCTTTTTTGTCTTTTGGGTGAACGGGTAACGTTTTGTAAGTCTCTTAGTTGTGGGGAAAACAAGGTCAATTTGCCTAACCAACAGGGGCCTCCCCATGGGTTAGCAGGAATGCCGTTCCAGGCCCTGTCCCCACAGACTAGGAACGTAGCAGGGGGTAAACGACGTGGGGATTTGTTAAGCTCAAAGACAAAGTCTATTCCGTTTATACAATAGGGGCTTCCTATTTTGTAATTGTAGATCTCAACATTAGAGGGGGTTACTATCACACTGTTATTGAGCGGGTGCTTGTGCTCCGGGTTATCGTAAAGGTCCCCGAAGACAACACAATAATTTCCTGGCTTGGAGCCCAACAGTTCTAACTCTTGTGGTTCTAACCCAGCACGATTTAGATTCATCACTATTTTACGTGTCCACAGTGCAAGCCCCCATTGGTATAAGGCTAAACCATTTTCACTCTTTAATTTAATTTGTATCTGACACCACGTCTTATTACCCCAAGTGCTTTTATTGTTGCTAAGGCTTGCTGCATAATGGCAATGTTGAATTATGAATTGACTTTCATTGTGGGGCATGGGAACCTCGGGACTTATCCATCCTCGCATGACTAAAAGGTCGGTGTATGACTGAAAAGGGACACCCAAGAGACAAGTACGAAACGGGTCAGAAGGTGTGGCTAAAGATAGGCAGAAAGATGTTAAATTAGTCTGGTTAGCCCATGTAATCCACATGTTTTGCCTCTGGTCAATTTTCGTCAGCCAAGAGGTGGTGCCAGAAGCGAGCAACACGAACAGTGCTATAATACCCTTCATGTCTAACAAACTGTTGAACTGCTTCTGCCAATGCTTTATCAGGGCTTCCTTTAAAGGGCCCTACTGATGTAAAAAATCTAAGGGGTACTTTTCGACTGCACCGCGCTTGAAGTATGTGTGTTTTCTCTTGACTTTCTAGGCGGTGTATTTCGAGCTCCAACGTCCACCTACAATATGCTAATATTTTCTGCTCTAGCGATTCGAAGTGTAATTGCCGCCATTGAATTTGGGAAAGCCCTTGCTCCCACGTTTTAGCTTGATATTTATGTTCACACCTTGGACACCATTTCCTAGTGATTAATTTCTGATTCCACCAAATCTTGTGATTACAACCCCCACACCTTAGAGCAACCCAGGAAAAACAGAGCTCACTTTGGCATACAAGACAAGGCTGTTCGTCCCACCCTTTGCGAACAGTGACTGACAATAAATCAAGGATACACAAACAATTATGCAATGACGGTTCTTGGTGGTAATACCATCCAATGGCCTCCTTTACCACCGCCGAACCCAGTAGTCTTTGCTGTACTAAGGCAACCTTTTGCTGTATTCGCTGTCGTGATGTTTCGTCAAGCTGTCGGATTGCTTCCTGTATCGTTATTCTTGGCTGCTGCTGCATCCACTTTGGAGAGCCAGGGCTTTACCCACCGAGCCGGTATCCACCGAGGCTGTTCTTGTCCTGTGGATACACAAGCATAACCCCGACCCCAGGTTAGTAATGTTTCGGGTACAGATCCCCATTGTTGGCTCCGAGGGTCCCACGTTTGTACAGGGACGTGCAGTACTGGATTTTCTCTAGAAAAATGAATGTCCGTGGGTATCACGTAACGGTTGTCGTGCAGCTGCACTGGATTTTTCCAATTCAGTACGTAGCAGGCTTTCATCAGTCTATCCTGTGGAGAGAGCAGCAGCTCCCCCTCTTTTTTCAAAACACGGAGTAAACGCTTAATGTCCTGGTGTCTACGTTCTACGATACTCTGACCCGTGCTATTATAGGGTACACCAGTGATGTGCTTGACTCCCCAAAGCTGCAGAAACGAGGCGGCCCATCTGCCTGTATAGCTGGGACCATTGTCGGTTTTAATGGTATTGGGGAGTCCAAGGGCTGCAAAAGCTTGTAACCAGTGGTATTTCACAGCGCGAAAGGCAGTAGTCGTAGCGACCGTAGCCCAAACAGCATGACTAAACGTGTCCACTGACACATGAATGTATCGGAAGCGTCCAAAAGGAGCAAATTCAGTGATGTCAGTTTGCCAGACACCTCAAGCTCCTAATCCACGAGGGTTCACCCCCCCCGGTCTGTAGGGGCAGAATACGAGCGCAGTCCGGGCAGGCAGCAACAATGGCACGCGCTTGGGCCCGAGGGATGCCAAATTCCATTTGCAGACCTCGGGCAGACTGGTGATAAAACGCATGCGCCTGCTGGGCAGCCGAAAAACCGCGGAGGACTAGTCCAGTGGCTACAGTTGCATCTATGGCAGCGTTGCCTTCTGCAAAGATGCCAGGGAGTGTCGTATGACTGCGCATGTGGGTACACCAGAGGGGATCGGCTCTTTCCAGAATTAACCCGTGTAAAGAAACAAGTAACATAGCAATCAAAGGGTTACTGATTTTCCCAAGCTTAGCATAATCTATGCGATTAACCAATCCTACAACATACACTGAATCAGAAATAATATTGAGGGCTTGTTTGGGATGATCGCATAAGGCGTAGACCACAGCTTTTAGCTCAAGAACCTGTACAGAATGAACATCTTTATCTTCCCATACTTTACTATTCCATTTTCCATTCAATTTCCAAGCATACCCAAATTTGTGCGAGCGACCGCTTGCATCCGTAAAGACGGTAAGAGCATGGGGAATAGGTTTTGAAACAACTAATGGGCCTCGTGCGATAACAGACGTGGTCTTAAATAAAGGATGGGCAGGGTAATTAGTACTTAGCGGGATACCAGCTGCAGCTAAGGCAAAAGAGTAGCTTTGTTGTGACCATTCAGATACTAATTGTGTGGTTTTCCAGGGGACAATAAAGGAATCAGGGTCTTTGCCAAAGACGAGACGCACTCTCTCTTTAGCTTTTAATAGTAACAAGCCCACATAGTCTTGGGGAATCAGTATGGTAGTAGGGGGCAAAAAAGAGGGAAACACCCATTCCAAAATGGTTAGACTCTTTTCTTGAATTTGAGCAATGAGAGCTGACCTGCTAGAAAAGGAACCATAAATGATAATACAGATAGGATAAGAGGGGTTATAGCGATAAACTTGTTGTTGGTCTAGTTTTTGCTCGATGATTGTGAGCGCCTGCTGCGCTTCTGGGGTCAATGTTTTAGGTTCCCATGGTTCTTGGGAACCACTCAGTAAAGAAAAAAGAGGAGCTAAGTCTTCATTTGTAATACCACACCATGTCCTAATCCATTGTATATCTCCAACTAGCTTTTGAACATCATTTATAGTAGAAACTGAACGTTGTAACTGCAATTTTCCTGGTCGAACTCGCGTTTCGGTCACAAGCATTCCTAAGTATTGCCATGGGGGTCGTCGTTGAACCTTTTCGGGGGCAACAGTGAGTCCAAATTGTTGTAGTCTAAAAATTAAATCCTTCTCAGCGTCTGCCAGTATGGCAGTAGGAGATGCGATTAAAATATCGTCCATATAATGATATGTAATGTATTCAGAGTGTTCTTTTACCCAGGCATCTAAGGCTAAATCTACATACCATTGGCAAATCGTAGGACTATTTCGCATTCCTTGTGGCAAGACAACCCATTCATATCGTTTTGAAGGTCTCCCAGCATTTTTCTGAGGGACTGTAAATGCAAACCTTTCAGAATCTTCGGGGTGCAGTGGAATAGAGAAAAAACAATCTTTCAAATCTATAATTAACAGCTGCCAATGTTGTGGCAACACAGCTGGGGAAGGGAGGCCAGGTTGTAAAGCTCCCATGGGCTTCATTATGGTATTAACAGCCCTGAGGTCATGTATTAAACGCCACTTCCCAGATTTTTTCTTGATGGTAAAAATAGGAGTATTCCATTCACTGACAGAGGGCTTAATATGTCCCAGCTCTAATTGTTCTGCAACCAGAGCTTCTATGGCCTGCAACTTTTCGCCTGACAAAGGCCATTGAGGCACCCATACAGGATTGTCAGATATCCATTGAATTTTTAATATGGGTGGCCTCTGCTCCTCAATGGCCACTACCGTAAATTTTGAGTACTCAGCGTTATGTTCCATTGACTCATAGCATCTCTACCCAGGATCCAAAGAGGGGTATGCATAACATAAGGTTTTACCCAAGCTTTTCGGCCTTCTACCTCATCTTTAAAACAGACGAACTCTTGACTTTGCATAGACCTCGAATCTCCTCCAACCCCACTAACTGTGATAGCTACAGGTTTTAGCGGCCAGTGCGATGGCCAACAGTTAAAGGGTATAACAGTAACATCAGCTCCAGTATCAAGCATCATCTTGACAGGTGCAGGGTAAAGAGGTTCTTCCCGTAGGCTAATACTGACAGAACGTGTCGGTCGTTCCTCAGTAAGCACGGTGGTAAAGAAAACCGTGGGCTTGGCTGTCTTACTGGTACTGCTAAGCCCTTGGTCCCCTGGCACTTGAACTTTAAAAGGGATCAATTGAGCAATTTTGCTTCCTTGATGGAGAGTGACAGGGGGTGCAAACACTTGGACCATAATTTTAATGGGACCGGTATAATCAGTTTCGACTACATTGGGGAGTACGAATATTCCCTGTCTGCTTGCTGAGGAGCGACCCAAGAGTAATGCACTTAACCCATTTCCCAACGATCCTGACATAGTAGAATCAAGCAATGTTACAGAAGAATCAGATACAGTTACTGTTCTTGCCAGGGCCAGATCGATTCCCGCTCCTCCTGCAGTGGTTGCAGTGGGTTCATGGAGGCAGTCAGCGGGTCTGTCACCGGAGTGGATTGGCCCATGGCTGCTACCAGAGGTCGAATTGTTGGGTACTTTGCAGCCACGCCCAACCCGCGGCGCTGGGAGTTTACCGGCAAAGGGGTTCCATCTCTCTTAAAGCGGGACCTACATTCTGTAGCTTTGTGTCCCAACTTATCACATCGACGACAAACAATACTCCCTTCTGTTCCTTTCTCCTTTCCTGTTTTTTGCTTTCCCTTTTTTGGGCAGTCACGCTTAAGATGTCCCAACTGACCACAAGTAAAGCATCCTCCGGGGCCCCTATCACCGGCCCCAAGCCCGCTTTGTTTTAACGCGGCGGCAAGAGCGACTGCATGTATGTTAGCGCGCTGTTTTTCTTCCTCCCAAGGTGCGCGCGAACAGCGATCGATCATCTGTACTAAGGTGGAACCCTGTGGAAGCGACTGCAACAAACGTTTACAAGTGCGATTCGCATTTTGGGATGCAACTTCCTTAAGTAATGTTGTTTTAATGGTTGCATCTATATCGGGTGCAACATCAATTGCCTCACGGATTCTGTCAACAAATCCTAAAAAGGATTCGTTTTCTCCCTGCCGTATCTGCAGATAGGGGGGTTTCGGTTTCCCTATCTGCGGCAGGGCGTGAAAAGCTTCTAACGCAGCAGCCTTAGCTTGTCCTAAAATCCTAGGGTGCAAAGCTGCCTGGCGTTGCGGATCTCTAAACTGACCAGACCCCATCATCATGTCTAGCGTAGCTACTTTTAGGGGGTCATCATCGTGTAACTGAAGGTTCTGCAGCTGATATGCCTCCACGTGCTCTTGCCACTTCACTAAAAAAAACGTATAAGCGGTGGCACCAAGCAAAATTTCCATGATTAACCTTATGTCGGCAGGAGTAAGCTCTTGATATTTTAAATAGGCACTCAATTGTCGCCTTACAGCGGAATTATTGGGTCCATAGGTCAGAATGTTTTGCTGTAACTTTGAAATCATTGCCCAATCTAAGGGAACCCACTCCTTACGACCATTGGGTTGGACGCGTACTGGAGCCGCAATGATGGGTTCAAAGACTACTGTCCCCTGTAAATCTGCCTGACTTAATATACCCCTCCAGCGCCTGGTCGGATCAAAGGAATCATCTCGCGGAGGCCCCTGTACTCCAGCTGTCCCACGCCTATCAAAAGGATCTGGCCCACGTCTATCAAAAGGCAGTTTCCTACGGACATCTCTTTCTTCTCTACCTCCGTCTAATGCCCTTCGCAGTTGTTCTTTCTCTCCCGTAGTAAGCCCCTCTGGTGCCCCTAGAAGCCGCCGTATCAACTGCTGCCCTTCCTCTATCGTCAATTGACGCTGCAAAATGGCTTGTTTGATTCCCTCTCTGCCTCCCCATGCAGCCACCTCCTGCTTATTAAGCTGCTCCTCTATGTTCTGTATCCCTTGTTGTACTGCTTTGGCTGCTTTCTCATATAACTCCCGCAGTTTACCCTTCCCCCCTTTAGAGTCTATTTCTTGCATTGCCCCCAGCAACTTAGCCATCTGCTCTCGTTGCAACCGCAGTTCGTCGACAAGAGGATTCTGGGGGGACGCCTTTGCCTCCTCCGGTAACGGTATTGTAGCTGGATCAACCTCCATAGCCTCCGGGGGAGGGGGCGCAGAAGGCGCAGTAGCCGCCCCAGCAGATGTCTCGTTGGGATTCCAAGGGGGAATGAGATCCTCAAACTCTCCCCGGAACATAGGCGCTGCTATTGGGGGGTACGCTGGGGGAAGATCAGGTTTTGCCTCCCAGTCTATCAACGTCGAACAACTGTCCTTTCCCTCCTCGTCCTTTTCCTTTTCTTTCGGCTGTGTAGAACAATCGAGGGCTTTTTGCAAAGCAGTGGCGATTTCAGCATCAGCATGGACTTGTTGAATCATCTCCCGAACTATACGGAAGATCTGCGCCATCTGCTTGCTCCCCTTCTGGCCGTTCTGCACACTTTGCCATAACTCAGACCCAATTTTTTCCCAATGTTCGATATCAAACAATTGATCAGAAGAAGTCAAGAGACCGCGTCTCCGACACCAATACAAAAAGTCCACGAGCTCAGCTCGAGGGAGCGTGTGCCCAGTCTTTCTCGCTACACTGAGCAACTCGTCGACTGTTGCTCGTTCTATCGCTGATACAGCGGCACCCATCCCGTCCAGACCGCAGTCTGCCTGACTCACCGGTCAGCCGTGGCCACAACAAGGATCCTGCTTCTCGAGCAGCCTGCTTCTAAGCAGCCGGGATGACTCCACCTTCTCTCGTCCGCAGCGTCCGTGCAGTATCACGTCGGGGTCACCACGATGTAGCGGCCAGGTGGAGGGGAGCAAGAACACCGACACGATGTAGGTAAAGCAGAACTCCTTTTATTGAGCTTGCATAACTCCGTTTATTGCAGCTTCTATGATTACATTTATGCTTGTCTTACTTCCGTACACGCATTCACGCATAAGCTTATTGGCTACATCACCTTGTCCACGCGCAGGACATGCGAACAAGGGGTTCTCCTCATTGGTTACCTATATTGGCGTCATTTATGCTCTGCGGCTACAAGTTCCTGTTTTCACTACCCAACCCTGTATCCTGTTTTTCTCCTTTTGTCCTTTGTGGTCAGACATGACCTTCACAGCTTATACACGACTGTATACACTTTCAATTGTTCTCAATCCCCGGCCTCCTACAGGGCAGTCTGAATGCAGAATACCTCGCTCTGAGATGGGTCGGTCTCTCTCACTCAGTTGTTCTCCGCGAGGTGTCCCGTGGGGAAAAGAATTTCCTCTCAGGAAAAGAAAAGGAGGCAGCCCAAACCGGGCTCCCTGCTCTGTCCAGTCCACGGACCAAACCCAAAACCCCCAAACCACCGACTCCCAGCCGTCCCCCAGCAACTGCGTTTCCCGAAAGAGCTCGTCCTCCCCCCCTGCTCCTGCACTGCCCAGCACAAGCAGCTTCGCTCTGTCCCCCCTCCATCCCAGAAGAAACAGATGAGGCTGGGGGGACATTGAGAAAAAAATCCAACATCTCTTTTCAAACCTATGATACGTGCCCTCACCTCTGTCCCTGGCTGTGTCCCTGGTTGTCCCTCACCTGTGTCCCTGGGTATGTCCCTGGCTGTCTCTCACCTGTGTCCCTGGCTGTGTCCCTGGCTGTCCCTCACCCGTGGCCCTATCCCTTGGCTCTCTCTCTGCCAGCTCAGTGTGGGGCACACGGGCTGGGGGTCCCTCCCAAGCCCCCCGGGCAGCCGGCGTTGGCTGGGGGGATGTGAGGGCTGGGTCTGCTCAGCACAGCCCCGGCCTCATGCCCAGTGCCTCTTTCCTGCCCCACACAAGAGCTTCCCGGTCCCCCCGGGGTTCCCCTGCTGCTGCCTCTGCTCCTGGCCCTGCCTTTGTTGCTCCCTTGGCTGGGGCAGTGGCTGCAGGGGGGGATGGCAGCAGTTTCAGCTCCACGGCACTTCCTGGGGGGAGCTCAGCCCGGGGGGGACAGGCAGGGACTGATGGGGATGGACAGGGCCCAGCAGGGACAGCCAGGGCCTGCAGGGGAAGGCACAGGGACAACCTGGTCCCCCACACTGCCAGGGCTCTCTCTGCTCCTCCTTGCAGGCTCCGTGGCCAGGCACAGTTTGTGTTCCTGGGTGCCCACCATCTCAGCACTTGGAGTTGCTCAAATCAGTGCCCGCAGCTCTGTAGCAAAGCCCCAGCTCACCTGGCACACAGGGGACGGAGACAGCACCTTCTCGGGGCTGGGCACTCACAGCTTGGCCTCTTCCCCACCACGGGGCTTTCCTTCCTCAGCAGTACCTCTGCCTCGCACTTATTCTCAGCCTCACCTCAGTGCCTTTGTCTCATGAATACCTCAGTGACAGGTCTTGGGGTCACCTCAGTGCCTGGTCTCAAGGAGATGAACCTGCAGGAGGGGGAGATGATGGGGCAGCTGATGTGCTGCCCCTGCTTGGACTGGGGCTGTGTTGGGAGAATAGAGATTGTGCGTGAACAATTTCCTTTGCATTTCTGTGAGCCTTGCCTTGGCATGGCTGGGTGCAGACAGTAAAAGAACTGCGTAGCTAATATGGCTACAACCTTTGAAGTTAGGATAAAGAAGGCTCCCTGCCAAGGTTAAGGTGGAGTTTCAAGAGGATGAACGTGTGCCCTCAGCTCATATGGACACCTCTTGTGGTCCAATTAGCAGTGGACAATAAAGTATGTTTTCCTTATGTATCCAACGCTGTGTGAAGAAGAATCATGCGTCTGGGTGTAATAAGCAGTATATAAAGTGTGTCTTTCTTCTAATAAAGCGGACATTTTGTTGATCAAATTGGTCTGTGAGCAGCCTGTCCGTGCCTCTCCCACCGATATCTGGTGCCCGAAAAAACAGGGACTCCTGATTCGTCATTCTGTGGGATGAATGGAAGGTGAATGGAAGGAGCTGAGGGAAGCAGTCGAAGGTGCAGCGTTGCCCCCAGCGCCAAGAATTTAAAGTTGCGTGCAGTACAGCTAAATCCTGCCCTGGCCAGGTGAGCAGCTGAGGGGGGATTATGGGGTCCGCTCTTTCAAAAGAAGAAGAGGCGGTGGAAAAGCTCCTCCATTTAATTCTCTCTGAGAGAGATTCTAATTATGATGAAAAAGCCCTTAAAGGGTTACTAGTATGGACTAGAGCAAAGAAACTAATCCCCACAGCTCAAGCTGCCTTTGAGGTGTCCACACGGGACTATAAAGGAACAGTTATGGGAAGAAATTTCTAAGGGATCAAAAGTCGCTAAAAAATATCCTATGATTTGGCATCTGGCAGTTAAATCGCTGCAAGAATTTAGCACTGAGCGGTGGGAACTCATAAATGTTCAGGTAGAACTAATGCCTTAAGCCCCTATTAGTTTTTATTTTTCTAATTTTTGGAAGTTTTATAAGTAGTAGAAGTAGATTTTAAAAGCAGCAGCCCTCACTCCCTTTCCCTGTAGTACAAGTAGTTTACACATTCCTTAACCCTCTTACCCCATTCTATGCTCCCCATATCAAATCTACCCCTGAATTCAGTGGCAATGTTTAGTCTCTTGTCAAGGCAAGGCCTATGCTGTTTAGAGAACAGCCGTATCAGGGCCTGAGTAACAAAACAGAGTCAAGAACTAGGTGACTATGTACCCTTTGTGCTCTGAAGATGGTGAAGATGATGAAGAGGTGGTCCCCCAAAGCCCCCAGACTCAATTCTCAGGGGGTGGACCCAGGGCGGTCCAGAGCAAAGGCTACAGGGTGGACACACTTGGGATTGGACAGATGGTATTATAAAATGCAACATCTCCGGCCCAGGGGTGCACACGTCTTGTAACATCTATTGCCTTGGCACAATTAAACCCTTTCCTTATCTCACCCCTAATTAACTGCTCCTGAGTTATTTTTTTTTGCACCAATATTCCACAGCATCGCTGTCGGGAGACGGCGGGACCGCGGTGCATCCCCGTGCTGATCAGTCTGCCTTCGGGGAGGTCCTGGCGCCCGCGATTTCAAAGTCATGAACGCTAAAAACCTTAAAAGCAACGGGATCAACTCCGTTTAGCACCGTGCTTGTGCTGGCAGAAAATGTAGAGACCGCAGCAAAAACAGCTGTGGAGGACACGGCTGGAGCCGCGCCAGCGGCACCGCCCCTCACCGCGGCTGCGCAGTCAGCGCCGTCCTCCCCCGTGCCCGCTCTGGGTGCTGAGCCGCAGCTGCTCCTGCGCAGGCGTCACCCGCAACAACAACACTGCGGGAGCTCCGCGTCACCAGGGGGCGCTGCAGCGCTGTCACCTGGAACCACCATGGCGCCTGAACTACGTCATCAGGAGCCGTCGCACCCGAACCTGGCAGGAAGCCAGCGAGAGTCGCCGCCGTAGCGACAGAAGCTGTTCAAAAAAAAAAAAAAAAAAAAGCCGCCGCTAAGCCGGCGAAAGCTGCCGTTCCAGCAGGGACGGGAGCTGGATGAGATGAGATGATGAGAGCTCGGGAGATAGAAACGAAGATGTTGCTATCCTTGCAAATGAACAATCTGCTGCATCGCTTCCAAGAGCTTGAAAGCGAAGTAGCAGGGAGACAGCTCACTCCACAAAATCCACACTTCTCCAATGTTCCAGCTTCGTCTACAGTGCCGACATCACCTCCTCCAAACCCCTCTCCTAGGATGCCCGGGGTGGAAACTTCTGGTACAGGGTTTCCAGCCTTGCCGGGTGGGGGGAGGAGGAGGGAGGGGGTGAGCGGTAATGCAGCACAGAATTAGAAAACCATCATACGAAGTGCTGCTTCTGATGGAGACTTTGCGCTCTCAGAAGCTGGTGCTTTCCCTGTGTTTCTAGACGGTAGGGAAAATAATTCCTGGGAAGCTTTAGATTGGAAGATGCTAAAAGAAGCTAAGTCTATAATTACTCAGTATGGATTAAAATCAAGTTATACTACATCTGTGTTATAGCATTTATTTTCTTCTACGTTGATAACATCCTATAACATTAAAATGATAACTAACATGTTATTCTTTCCCCACCAGCAGTTAAGTTTTATAACTACTTTATCTTTTGGAGCTCATAGCCTGACACTACAGCAAGAGAAAAACAGTGAATTGACAATCAGAGCTCTATTCCTTATCCTCTGAGTCCGTTTAGTACTATTTTAATCCTGACAGATGCCCTGGCCCAAAAGACTTCCTTCCTCATTGTTATTCATGTTTTGAGAAACTCCTGACTTCTGTACATCGTGTCTTTTTTTCCCAGCTTTCTTCTTTTCACCCATATATTTTACTTTATACTTATTAAAAGAATCTGTACTTTTCAGCTGAAACAGCTTTTGTAGCACAGCTGTGAGTTGTAATCAGAAAAGCAATACAAGCAGTACATGATGATAAGACAGCTCCGTCTTTTACTACAGTACGACAGAGACCAACAGAGCCATTTGGGAAGTCTATTGATCGGTTACATCATGTAATTAACACCCATCCTGACCTAGATGAGAACATAAAAGCAAAATTTTTGAACATGTTAACCTATAATTTTATCAAAATTGTTAGAATATGTAAGTGGTATACGACATACTCTGTTACAAAATAGAACTTCTATAGATTTTTTATTATTAGCACAAGGGCATTAGGTAAAGAGATTAATAATTCGAGAATTCTTAACACACTTTTGCAAAGCAGAAAGGGGGAGAAAAGGGCGTCAACCCCCTCGATTAACCTGCAAAAGTGTTTCCTGTGTTGTTTTTTGCACACAAGTGTTCACTGGCTATCTGCACGACGAAAGAAGCCTTGGAAAGAAGCTGGTACTTTAGAACAAGGTTGACGTTGTTCCTGCAGGTAACAATAGCACCACCAAAAGCTGTTGTAGCTAACAGTTTTCTCAGTATTATTAGAACACAGTTTTTTGAGCACAGTTTTTTTCAGTATTATACACACCTTTTTAGTATATCTTTTAAGGCACATAAATTATAGAAGTTAAGAATTAAGGGGAGTGTGTTGTATGAACTTTAGATTATTCACTATGTATTAGTAAAAGAAAGTTTATCTGTTTGGTTAAGAAGCTTTAGCATTATAAGGTACTAAAGAATTATTATAGTTCTTGGTTTATAAAACACAGTGACATGGAACTCAGAAGTATGTCTGTGTGAAGTATGGATGATGGTGGCCACCGTGTGAATGTGTACAAATGAAAGTGTATGTGTGTATGTATGTGTGTGAATATATGATCACAAATACACAAACACCTTTAAATAAAAACAGAAGATACATAACCCTAAATTGAATGGAGTTCCATTTACAGAAGTGTTTTAGATTGAATAAAACTTTCAAGAATAAACCCTACATTTAGAATAACCTTTAAGCAAAACTTAAGAGCACAAACCCTGAAATTAATAGGTTGTTAAGTTTGTTAATGGTAGTGGTATTATTGTATGTAATTGTGTTTATTGATATGTTATGGGTACAATAAATAATGTTACAGAAATGCAATTTAAATTGTTCAAACTTGAACGGGGGATTTGTTGAGAGAATAGAGATTGTGCATGAACAATTTCCTTTGTATTTCTGTGAGCCTTGCCTTGGCATGGCTGGGTGCAGACAGTAAAAGAACTGCGTAGCTAATATGGCTACAACCTTTGAAGTTAGGACAAAGAAGGCTCCCTGCCAAGGTTAAGGTGGAGTTTCAAGAGGGTGAACGTGTGCCCTCAGCTCATACGGACACCTGTTGTGGTCCAATTAGCAGTGGACAACAAAGTATGTTTTCCTTATGTATCCAATGCTGTGTGAAGAAGAATCACGTGTCTGGGTGTAATAAGCAGTATATAAAGTGTCTTTCTTCTAATAAAGCGGACATTTTGTTGATCAAATTGGTCTGTGAGCAGCCTGTCCATGCCTCTCCACCGATAGGGCTGTGGGTTTCTTTGTCCTTCTAGAACCATCTCAGAACTAACACCACATGTTTATACACCAACCTTGTATGTGTGTGTGTGTATATATATATATATATATATATATATATATATATATATATATATAACACTGTGTATAAAACCTCAAGCGTGTGCTGCCTTATGAATGTGCAATGTCCTTATGGGACACCCATCAGTGTTACGGTGCCAGTGCTGCTGCTCTGCTTCTCTTTTCTGTTTTTACTATTTCTTGATGCAAATCCTGATGAAATCCCCCTGCTGCCAGCCCTGTTCCAGACAGCACCAGCAGTCCCATCCCCTTCCCCTGCTCCTCCCGCGTATATTCCATCCCGGCTGTCGGAGCCCTGGAGCTCCTGGGGGTGATGTGGGTCTGCCCTGGGAGCTGAGCCCCAAGCCGGGGCCCCTTCCCAGTGCTCCCAGTCTGCCCAGCCACCCTCGAGCGCCCCAGGGAGGGCTTTAGATGGGGATGGCACACAAGTGCTGCTGCAGGGGTCTCACCTCAGTTGGGTTTGGTTTGTGCTTCCCAAGATGGGCAAAACCATTTGCTGGAGTTTTCTGCCAGAAATCCGTCCCCTCCTGTGCTCGGCCAAAGGGATTTGGGGCCTTTTTCCCTTTTTGGGGCAAATAAAACCAATGTGTTGAGTCCTGGCAGGACACAGCGCAGCCTGCAGGGCCCGTGCTGGCCTGTGCCTGACAGAGGAACAAAGCATCTCCGGGACTAACGAATCAGTGGTTAATTAACCTAAGAAATTGCTTCTAAGTAGGGGTTCGGGGGGGGGCTTCATGTTGGGCTTTGTTGTCCTGGTGCTGGGGCTTGGCTTCTACCAAGGTGAGGGGGGTCCCCAGGGGTCGTTCCCCCCCACCCCAGAGTGTCTGTGTCACCCCTGCACCCCCTTTTCTCCCCACAGAGCTCCTGAGCCCCCGGCAGCCACAGCCCCTCCCCGTGGGCTTGGGCCCAGCCAGGACCCCCCCAGCAGTCCCCGTGCTGAATTTGGGGGTGTCACGGGTCCCCCCCATCCCTGCTTTTATTCCAACATCACCCGTCTGCTCACAGTGATCCCAATAAAGCTTCCCAGTTCTCCACCTTCCTCCAATAACAGTCCCAGTTAGTGGGGGGCAGTGGGAGCATCCTGGGGGGCAGAACTGGCCCCAGGATGGATCAGGAATGGGGAGCCCCCTGTGTCCCCCCCATGTCAACCTGCTCTAGGGGAGTTCTGGGTGGCACCTGCACCCCAACACAGCATCCAGCACACCCTGAAAGGTGTCGGGACCCCCCTAAACCACCCCACAGCTCCACAAAGATCCCCTAAACCCATTCAGAGCCCACCCAGGATCCCCTCAAACCTCTGTTTGGGGGGACCTTTAGGGGCACTGGTGGTGCTGGGACCCCTGGCTGTGGGTGAGGAGCTCTCAGCTGAGGGGGGGACAACAAGAGGGGGGATGGTGGGAAAGGGGATAAAAGGGGTAGTGGGACCCCCACACTGAGTGGGAGGGGAGTGGGACCCCCCCAAAAATGGAGTGAGAGAGGGGACCACAAGGATTGAGGGACAATGGGAAATGAGTGGGAGAGGTCAGAAGAGTGAGGAAAAGGGGAAGGTGGGACCCCCAGAAGTGATCAGGAGGTAGCTGGGGACTGGGGGGCTGATGTGTAAGGGGTGGGAGAGGAGGCACAGTGAGGACTGTGACCCCCAAAATGATCAGGGGGGGGTTGGGGACTCAGGAGATGATGGGAAAGGGGGGGAATAGGCAGAAGAGGGGAAAAGTAAGGGTTGGTTGACAGGATGGACAGTCCCATGGGGGTCTTTGCGCACAGAGGGGTTGGGAAAGGGAAGGCTGGGGTGGCTCTTTGAGCTCCCAACCTCCTCTGGGGTGTTGGAGGCTGCTGGGGTTGGGGGGGGCACCTGTCGTGGAGGGGAGTGGAAGGTTTAAAGTTCATTAAAGAAGTCCTGCCCTTGAGTCCCGAGGTGCAGAAAGGACTCCCTGGCTTTCTAAACTCCTGCTCAGAGAGGAGCCTGGGGGTGCCTGGATCCAATCTCAGACCAGGATTATGCCAAGGGTTGGAATTTAAGGAATTACAGAGCTGTGATTCAACCACTTTTGTCCTGCAGGTTTTAATGATGGCAAATCAGATATATTGATATAAAATGAACTATTCATTATCACAGATGATCAGACAAAAGATTTTAATCAGAATTATTTACTACACAATACAAATACTAAAACTACGAGTAGTATACTATAAGATAGGACAGTGCACTACACTAAAGCAATTGTTGAAGCAATTATACTAAAGCTGGCAAAAAAGCAATAGTTACTAATTAGAGATGGATGTGACTCACTCAGACCAACGCTCGTGGGGAGATCTCTGCTCTCACCCTCAAGGAATGACCTTGGGGAGGCCCTCAGCCAAGGGGGGAATCTCCACTCATACACCCCAAGAAGGGTTATGTTGGAAGAACCTGCCCCTGTGAAAGGGGACTGGAACTTTATAGAATAAAGTGATGGACTGACAGTCCTTGGACTCCAGGGGTTGCCTCACCATCAGGATGTTAATTCAGGGTTGAACCCAGACTGGTTTCCAGCAGGACCCCCTCTTAGCCCAGCACTGATACATTTGCAAATAGGGCATTATTTGCTGTGGAGGAACAAGAATCGGAATGGCAACGCTTCCAGGCATGGAGGGACCTGTATGGTGCTTGAAGAGACGACAGTCTATGGACTTCCACGTTTATATCCCCGTTCTGAACCCCATTTAATGTATTTCCCCATATATCTCTGTATTAGTTCCCTTGAAATGTATTACCCAGAACTTGCCTGGGCTTGCCCACAGTTTTTCCTGCCCAAAAGTTATTTACTCCCTTGCTCTCCCCTGCTTTCCCGCTCATCCCACACTGACTGGCTGAGAAGTGCCGCAGTGCGGAGTGAGCTCCCATTGGTCCTTGACTCCCAACTCCTCCCAAGTTCCTCCCTCCTTTCCCTTTGTTCTCCTATCCTGTTACACCCTGAAGTGTCCGTCTCATGCTCTGCCTCGGTTACCAAGCCTCCCTCAGCTGAACCCTAGATAAGTCCCAGTCCTCCCTTAACAAAGTGGCCATTGCACCCCGACCTTCTATCTTGTCGGACCCTTCTGTGCAGTGTCGTGTTCCTATCTCCATCCCCACCGGGCCGTGGCAGAAGGTGCCCAGGACGTGAGGCAAGGTAGAAGGTACTTTACATTAGAGGAACTCCCTTGTGCTCACCAGGGCTCAGGTGACACCTGGAGAGGTGACCACCCCGCCGGTCCTCCTCGGCTGGACAGCAGACTACGGACCGTCGGGTCGCGCGGGTCTTCACACCGGACAGGTGAGCAGCTGGGGACACCCCTACTCCTACCCCCAACTCCAACCCCCATAAGGGAAGAGTCGCTACGGCGAGGACAGTTTTCCAGAAGTCGAGTTAACATCATCATAGGACTCTGGCTGTCAACTTCCCAGAAATTTGTATACAGAAGGCTCAAGGATTTTATCACTGAGCACGGTCACCCCCTGGACAAAAAAATCGGCTAAAGCACTCGCCATTGGTTAGATCATAAAGGTCGTGTGCTCTTGGAAGACACATCTGTAGATGACTGGCAAACGATCGGTTATGAAATTTGGCGAGCAAATGAAAGGGGGGACCGAAATGCAAAGGAAGCCTTAATTGCCTGAAGGCTTGTTCTGATGGTGCTACAGCACTAGATGATGAACACAAATGACTGCCTCCATGAAAATACCACTAAATCTAGAAAGACCAATGCCAAACAACTATCTGCTAAGTCCCGAACCTCTGCGAAAGATGGACCCCGAAAGTCCCAAAATGACAGGAGGGACAGAGAGGGCGCGACGTCTCATCAACCTTCACAAAATGGCATCGGGGATGAGGGAGGAAAAGCACGCGAAGGGTGAAGGCGGGAAAGAGCAGCGCGGGAAAAGAGTAGGCAGGTCCCTTCAGCACCACCTCCTAGGCCGCCTCCACCTCCACCTGTGTACAGCACAGACTCCCCCTCTGACACGCCTTCACTCACACCCTCTCCCTCCAGTTCTGCCTCCTCACCAGACCCATCCCCCTTCCGGGGTAGAGGGGAGAAAGGGGCGGGGTCAGGCCTAGTTCTGGGACAAACTTCTGGCAACATGGTCGCGCCCATGAGGCCTATTCCACCCAAGCTTATGACACTCATTACACTCAGGGCATAGACACACACTACTCACATCATTCACCGGAAAGCCACACTAAACATCCGAACATTTGGAAAGCCTTCAGGGATGAAGTGGCCCAAGCCAATGATGTGGAATTCCTGAAGGCTTTCCCCATTTACTTAGAGGAAGGCTGTGCTCCTGAATGGAGGCCCATATCCTATCCAGTGTTAAAGGATATAAAAAAGGCCATCATACAGTATGGCCTTGGAGCCCCATTCACTGTGGGACTCCTGTAGTCTTTTTTCCTGGCATACCGATTAATCCCCCATGACATCAGGGCAGTAATCAATGGCTTGCTATCCACGGTGCAGTCCTCAGTTTTTGAAACTGAGTGGAAAAAACTAATTACTACATACATAAATGAAAAGATGGAGAGAAGAGGGATTCCGGTTAGACAGGCAGTAGATATGTTATATGGAGAAGGAAACTATGCGAGCAGGGACGATCAATCGAGAATAGACTTAAAGTATCTAGATGTTACCAAAGAGCTCGCAGTTGAGGCCCTAAAGAGGGTGGTGGACGCTTATGTCCAAACGCCACCGTTCACCCTCATCAATCAGGGCCCGAAAGAACCTTCTGTTAATTTTATAACAAGGCTAAAAGAGGTGATAACTCGTCAAGTTCAACAAAAAGAGAGCCAGGATATCCTATTTAATAAATTACTGTACAAGAAAGTTAATGAAGACTGCCAGAAGGCTCTAAAAATGTTAAAAAACCCTACCCTACTTGAAATGATAGAAACATGCAAGAATGTAGGGTAAGGGTCACACAAGGCCCACTTGCTTGCTGCCGCCTTGATTGGGTCCCAATCTTGTTTCAACTGCAGACAAAAGGGACACATGAAAAAACATTGCCCTAAGCTAACGACAGCATCCGATGCCCCAAGACACTTTGTAGGAGATGTGGGAAGGGCCGCCACTGGTCCTCTCATTGTAGATCCCTTACAAACATTAACAGCGAACTCCTTTTCCCAAGAAAATCACCCCATCTAAAGAGGAAGATTGAGGAGGAACAGCAAAGCGACTGGGAGATATTCAAGGCCTGGAGGGACTTGTACAGAGCCTGAACGACTTAATAATTCACGAACTTTCACATTATTCCCCAGTTTATTACTATGTTCAGTGTGCCCCTACAGCTATTCCTATGTTAATCCCCTGACCTTCTACTGTGTCAGAACCCTTTTGTGCAGTGTCGTGTCCCTATTCCTTTTACCCTCGGGCCGTGGCAGATGGCGCCCAACTGCAGGGCACAGTAGAAGGTCTCTCACATTGAGAGAACTCCTGTGTGCTTGCTGGGACTCAGGTGACACCAGGAGTGGTGTCCACCCCGCCGGTCCTCCTCAGCTGGATGGATGACTGTGGACCATCGGGTCACACCAGTCGATGCACTGGAGAAGGTGAGCAGCTGGGGACATTCCACTTCCCACCCCGACACCCAAACCCATAAAAGGGAGGACTAATAACATCATGGACAATTGTTGAAGTCATTGTAGTCACCATGGGACTCTCGTTGTCCACCTCCCAAAAGTTCGTCTACTGACGACTCAAAGACTTTATCATTGAACACGGTCACCCGCTGGATAAAAAATACGCTAAAGTGCTTGCCAAGTGCTTGCCAAGGGTGACATACTTGCAGAAAACACCTCTGTGGACCAGTGGCAGTCGACAGGCTATGATCTGTGGTGAGATAATGATAGAGGGGACCGGACTGCAAAAGAAGCACTGATTACCTGGAGGCTAGTTCTGATGGTGCTACAGCACTAGATGATGAACCTGGACAGTGGTCTCCACGAAAAATCCACAAAACCCAAGAAATCATATACGAAACTGCTATCTGTCAAAACGACAACTACTTCGGCACACAAACTTCACCAGTCACAAGGTGGCGGGGGGGGGAGAGAGAAACTGCGTCACAGCACAAACAAAATGGCGTCAGGAAGGAGAGAGGCGAGACGCGCAAGGAGCGAAGGCGGGAAAAGCTGCCACGGGAAACGCCAGCGTGGGAAAGAAGGGGGTGGGTTCCCTCAGCACCACCTCCTAGACCACCTCCGCCTCCGCGCGTCAGGGACTCCTCCCCCGACACGCCCACATGTACGTCCTCTCCCTCCAACTCCGTCTCCTCCCTAGAAAGAACCCCCTCCAGGGACAGATGGGAAGTTAGGGGTGGGGCCAGGCCAAAGGTCAGGTCAAGTTTCCGAAAACATGGCTGCGCCCATAGGGCCCATTCCACTGAGCCCTACCCCACCTACCAGTCACAAGACACTGACTCAGACTATTTGCAGCACTCCCCTGAGAGGCAGGCAAATCATCCGAACATCTGGAAGTCTTTCAGGGAAGAGGCTGCTCAAGCCAACAACATGGACTTCCTTAAGGCCTTTCCAATTTATTTAGAGGAGGGCAAGGCCCTGGAGTGGAGGCCTATCTCTTACCTAGTGCTGAAGGACATTAAAAAAGCTATCATTCAGTAGGGGCTAGGAGCGCCCTTCACGGTTGGCCTTTTGGAATCATTCTTTTTAGCATATAGACTAATCCCATACGATATTCATGCAGTTGTAAATGGACTATTTTCCACTGTACAATCATCCATCTTTGAGATGGAGTGGAAGAAATTAATCACTACTTATGTCAATGAAAAGATGGAGCGGAGGGGAATACCGGTGAGATAGGCTATAGACATGCTTTATGGTGAAGGGCATTACTCAAGTAGAGACGATTAGTCCAGAATTGATTTGAAATATTTGGATGTATCAAAAGAATTGGCTATGGAAGCAGTTAAAAGGGTAGCAGGTGCATATGTTCAGACTCCCTCATTTACGCCAATTAACGAAGGTCCAAAAGAACTTTCTGTGGACTTCATTACTAGATTAAAAGAGGCTATTAGCTGACAAGTCCAACAAAAGGAAAGTCAAGATATCCTCTTTAACAAATTGGTAATTGAAAAAGCAAATGAGGATTCTCAAAAAACTCTCAAAATGTTGAAAAACCCCTCACTACTTGAGATGATAGAGGTCTGTAAGAACATTGGCTCTGGATCCCATAAAGCACGCCTATTAGACACCGCTCTCACCAGATCCCAGTCCTTTTTTAACTGTGGGCAAAAAGGTCATTTCAAAAAACATTGCCCAGAGTTGATGACAGAACCTAATGTCCCAAAGACACTTTGCAGGAGGTGTGGGAAGGGCTGCCATTGGTCCGCCAGTTGTAGGTCTCTAAACAATATTAATGGCGAGCCTCTTCCCCCAAGGAAATCCCCAGGACTTAAAAGGAAAGTGACTTTTAGTTCGCTACCAGACCTTCGTCCGTGCTCTTGTGAGCACTTGGGAAACGGGGGGCAGAGCGCTCAGGGGGGTGCGAAGACACAAGTATCCCCTCAGTTGCGCTCCATCCTGCGCCCGACACCGCGCCCAGCTACCCCGTAGTGTGGGAGCCCGCACTGGCTCCAGCCCCAGTTAGGCAGCAATGCACCCTGTTGGAGTGGATTACTCTACCTGTCATTCACCCCTCAACCCATCTCAGTTCATACGAACAGTTGGTCAGAGTTAGGCCATCTGCAAATGTATACCCAGAACAAATGTACTTATTAGTCTCTCACTTCTCGGCAGTGAAAAGGGGTGTGATGGTAGTTCCAACCCTCCTAACAGTTCTTGCCAATGACAATATTGTTGTGCTCCCACCCATGCAACTAGAAGATCGGTTCCCTGTCACTAAGATGATCTCTACAGATGCCCTGACTTGTGTGATGTCTAAGGATGAAGAAGAGAGGAGTGAGGCGCTGAAGGAGGCCAACTGGGCAACCTCCGTGAAGTCCTCTCGACCTCTCTTGACATGTCTTATTTATTTTTCAGCACCGAGACACTGCAGAAAATTAAGGTGGAAGGGCTATTGGACACGGGGCACATGTGACTATTCTGGCAGCATGGAACTGGCCATCCGGCTGGCCAGCCCAGTCCACTGACACTTGTGTGAGTGGTGTAGGAGGTTCACAGCATCCAGTCAGAAGCCGAGAAATAATGACAGTATATGGGCCAGAGGGCAGGCCTGCATCCCTTCAACTGTATGTCCTTAATATTCCAATAACATTGTGGGGACGGGACACCATGGAACAATGGCAGTTGAGCTTGAGGACAAAGGAAAATTTTTAAGGGGGGTCATTGAGCAGGTGCAGCTGCCCAGACTTAACTGGAAAACTGAAACCCCTGTTTGGGTGGATCAGTAGCCCCTACCCAAAATGAAGCTGCAAATTTTAAATGATCTAGTTCATCTAGAATTGGTTAAAGGACACTTGGAGCCTTCCACCAGTCCCTGGAACACTCCAGTGTTCATGATACAAAAATCCTCAGGTTCCTGGAGATTTCTCCAGGACCTGCACAAAGTGAACGAAGTCCTAGAACCAATGGGAGCCCTCCAGCAGGGAATGCCGTCTCCATCCATGCTCCCTGCTGAATGGCCCCTAGTGGTAATTGATATAAAGGACTGTTTCTTTCATATCTACCTCAATCTGGTTGATTCGATCAAATTTGCGTTGTCAGTCCCAGCCATCAACGCTTGTGAGCCCCATCGCAGGTTCCAATGGAGAGTGTTTCCCCAGGGGATGAAAAATTCCCCGACACTATGCCAGATGTTTGTGGCAAAAGTGTTAGAACCCATTAGACAAAAATTTCCACAGTCAATCATCTTCCATTATATGGATGATGTACTGATCTGTGCCAAAACAGAATCAGCAGTTGAAAAGACTCTAAAGTTGACGATTTTGGCCCTAAATTCCCGAGGATTGGAAGTATCCCCTGAAAAAGTGCAGAGGGAAGCACCCTGGAGTTACCGCAGACTCCAAATCACCTCTAAATCTATCAAACCTCAATCGGTTATGATTGATAAGAAAGTCCGAAATTTAAATGACCTCCAAAAACTATTGGGAGCGATCAATTGGATTCGACCAGTATTGGGGATCACAACTGGTGATTTGTACCCCCTATTCGAATTGCTAAAAGGAGATGCAGGCTTGTCCTCCCCCAGAACTTTAACTCCTGACGCAGAAAAAGCCCTTTCCACGGTCGAGAAGAAAATATCGGAGAGACAAACAGGCAGAAAGATGGAGGGACTGCCATCCCTCTTTAATTATAATCAGAGAGCACAAACAGCCACTGGCCATATTAGACCAATTCTCAACGGACACTAAAGACTTCTGTTTGTGGGAGTGGATATTCCTCCCACACCAATTCCCAAAAACAATCGTTACCCTAGCGGAAATGATTGGAAAATTGGTTTTCAAGGGACGCACCAGGTGTTTGGAACTCAGTGGAGAGGAGCCAAGTTGCATAGACCTCCCACTGACTTCCGAGCAACTGGAACAACTGCTGCAGAATTCCATCGATTTCCAGATTGCCATCGGAGGTTACCCGGAAGAAATTAAATTTCACTTCCCGGCATGCCAATTTTTACAGAGGTTAATTCTGATCCTGGTGAAACTGAAAATTATGCAATCAGAAATGCCAATAAAAGGTGCCAACACGTCGTTTACCAATGGGTCTGGGAGAACCGGGAACACTGTAATCATCTGGCAAGAAAACGGTAATTGGCAACAAGATATTCATAAAGCCCAAGGTTCTCCCCAAATCATGGAGTTGTCAGCAGTTGTTCGTGCCTTTGAAATCTTCAAAGATGAAGCGATCAATATTATATCAGATTCAGTCTATGTTGTGGGCGTTATGAAAAGAATTGAAAACTCATATTTGAAAGAAGTTTCAAATAAAAAGCTATTTGGTCTGCTAAAAAACTTGTTTCTAATTCGTGACAGAAATTTTGAATATTACATTGTCCACACAACATCTCACACTACTCTACCAGGCCCTGTGGAGGAGGGAAACCAGATTGCTGATCATCTGGCAGGTATGGTTGTTACCCCTAATTTGTACCAACGGGTTAAAATTTCCCACAATTCGGTTTAAAGTTAAATCAAGCGAAAGAAATCTTTAAGGCATGCTCTGACTATCAAGCGGTTGCTCCACTCACCTCAGAAGGAACCAATCCCAGAGGGCTGGAGCTGTGGGAAATTTGGCAGTCGGATGTTACACATGTGCTAGAATTCGAGAGACTAAAATATGTACGTGTCCATTGACACATTTTCAAAAATGATCGTGGCCACCGCACATTCCGGTGAAAAGAGTAAAGACGTTAAGAAACATTTCCTATCCGCATTTGCAAGAATGGGGGTCCCAAAGCAAATAAAGACGGATAATGGCCCTTCCTATACGTCTAGAGAAACCAAAAAGTTTTTTAGTGATTGGGGTATTCACCATACCACAGGGATTCCTCACAACCCCACAGGGCAAGGTATTGTAGAGTGTGCCCACCAAAATATAAAAAATTATTAAGAAAACAAAAAAGGGGGAGCATGGGTATGGCTCCTCAGGAAAGACTGGAGAAAATTATGTACGTCCTAAATTTTTCAAACATTTTGGAGGAATCTGACATGCCCATAAGCAGAAGTCCCGTAGAAAGACATTTTAATACAGAGAATGCACAAGGTCCGAAAAAAGCAAAAATACTTTATAAAGATCCTTTGACTGACAAGTGGACAGGCCCCTTTCCCCTGATTACCTGGGGGAAAGGGTACGCCTGCATTTCCGCAGATACTGGACCCAAGTGGGTCCCAGCAAGACAAGTGAAAATCTTTCAGGGAACAACATGTGGACCACATACATCATCTCCCTCAGTATCGGAATAATCCTCACAGCACCAGAACCCACCCCAGCCGTTCCAGTTTGGGCATACCAGCAACCCGAGAACATCTGGGTGAAACTGGTGCGGGAAACCAATAATGATGTTATATGTCTCTCTGTTAACAACGTCAATAACTTGTTCCAAACATGTTTGGTTGGTCTTTGCCTCAATGATAATTTTAAAAATTATTTTGAGTCTCCCTCATATACTGAAGAAGAGCCTGTCGAATTTGAGACCCTAGGATCAGTAATTACAAATCAGTGCTTCAAATTTGTGTCCCGGTCCACTTCCCGAATCGAGAAAAATGATGTTACCCCTTTTAAAGAATTATACAAAGATACTTCCCTGTGGTGCAACAACACTATACCAGAGATAATCACTACATAATCAGTGGGTTCTAAGCCTAGGGACAGTTCTTAATATGTGGAGAAAGAGCGTGGATCGGACTCTCTTCATACCCCATAGGAGTGCCCGGCACCACAGGTCAAATTACCTTGTTCCATCCTCTCAAATTTAAATTAATTAATGAAAAACCCACTACCCTGATTCGGCAGAAATGGGACTTTGAATTGATAAAAATGCAGAACCCTATTCTCAAAGATATTCTGAAAGTAAAATACCCTGCAGTAGGGTCAGAGGTGAAGTCTCTCACCCCCCGACCACCAAGTCTATACACCACTCCTAAGAAACCAGTTGTTACCACTAAAAAACTTACCGCAACTTGGTCCCCTCTGAAAAGTGATTGGAGACTAGCCCTTGGCCAGGCCATTGAGTCCTACAGGAAAGACTCTCTCAATTATCCTACCCCCCAGTCTCCCCTTAAATGGGCAAAAGAAGGTTCTTCAACCTCATCAAAAATCGCTCTAATTCCCCCCGGAGCCTCATACCCTCCAAAAGGAGTCCTCCCTATCCCAAAAATTCCTGAAGATTGCGACTCCAATGTCGACCTTTGGTCTACTACTGGCAATTATTTTAGTTCCTTTATAATCACAGGAATAGGTGCTTCACACGCCCTCAATACCTTGACACAAATGGGATGTTGGCTCTCAAAAAAGGCCAACATGACCAGCATCACCCTAGAAGCCTTAGTCAGAGACACTCAAAAATTAAAAGAGGTGTCCCTTCAAAACAGGGCCACAATAGATTTCCTATTATTAATGCATGGTCACAGATGTCAAGACTTTGAGGGAATGTGTTGTTTGAATTTTTCTGATCATTCTGAATCGGTATTCCAAAGTATTAACACATTGCATGCTCTGATTAATGACATTAAATTTTCCCCAAAAGTATTTACTGATGATTTATTCGGCAAACTAGGCTCACCCAATTTACCCAACTGGGTTAAACAGATTCTATTAATATGTTCTGGAGTTTTGTTTACTCTCTTTGTGTTATTATTAACCATTTGCTGTGTTATAGCTACATGTAAAAGACTTACACCAAAGACCGTGTTCCTGTCAATCCCTCAAGAAAACAAAAAAGGGAGAGATGTGGAGGAACAAGAATCGGAATGGCAACGCTTCCAGGCATGGAGGGACCTGTATGGTGCTTGAAGAGATGACAGCCTATGGACTTCCACGTTTATATCCCCGTTCTGAACCCCATTTAATGTATTTCCCCATATATCTCTGTATTAGTTCCCTTGAAATGTATTACCCAGAACTTGCCTGGGCTTGCCCACAGTTTTTCCCGCCCAAAAGTTGTTTACTCCCTTGCTCTCCCCTGCTTTCCCGCTCATCCCACACTGACTGGCTGAGAAGTGCCGCAGTGCGGAGTGAGCTCCCATTGGTCCTTGACTCCCAGCTCCTCCCAAGTTCCTCCCTCCTTTCCCTTTGTTCTCCTATCCTGTTATACCCTGAGCTGTCCATCTCATGCTCTGCCCCGGTTACCAAACTTCCCTCAGCCAAACCCTAGATAAGTCCCAGTCCTCCCTTTAAAGTGGCCATTGTACCCCGACCTTCTATCTTGTTGGACCCTTCTTTGCAGTGTTGCATCCCTATTCCTTACCCCACCAGGCCGTGGCATAGTTTGCTTGGACATTCCAGGGGAGATGTCCTGCCACAGGTCTAAAGTCAAAAAATTTGCTCTTCTCAATGAATTTCCAATCTTAGTCTGTGTCCTGATGAATGTTCCTCCCCTGCCTTCATCCAGATGCCTACAGGGAACCAGGAGGATGGAGACCACCTGCCAGATGTCTTCCCAATGTATATCATCTGGAATGTGGGTCACTGTGGATCATCCAGCATGGGTTCTCCAATGGGTGATGGAGTTGGAGCAGCAGATGAAGCTCTTCCTGCAGTCGAGGTGCTCACAGGGCTTCTCTTACTGGTGGGTCCGTTGGTGTGTGGTCAAGTTAGAGCTCTGAGTGAAGCTCTTCCCACACTCGTCACACTTGTAGGGCCTCTCCCCGCTGTGGATGCGCCGGTGCCTGACAAGGTGGGAGCTGCAGATGAAACTCTTCCCACACTCCTCACACTGGTAGGGCCTCTCCCCGGTGTGGATGCGTTGGTGGGTGATGAGCATGGAGTTGTCCTTGAAGCTCTTCCCACAGTCGGTGCAGTGGAAGGGCCTCTCCTCTCTGTGCATTTGCTGATGCCTGAGGAGATGTGAGCTGGTCAGAAACCTCTTCCCACATTCCAAGCACTTGTAGGGTCGTTCCCCAGTGTGAGTCTTCTGGTGCAAGATCAAGTGGGAGATGCAGCTGAAGCTCTTCCCACATTCCAAGCACTTGTAGGGCCGTTCCCCGGTGTGGATGCGTTGGTGGTTGTGGAGGGTGGAGCTGTCGCTGAAGCTCTTCCCACATTCCAAGCACTTGTGGGGCCGTTCCCCCGTGTGGCTGCGCTGGTGGCCAATCAGGTGAGAGCTCCGCCTGAAGCTCTTCCCACATTCCAAGCACTTGTGGGGCCGTTCACCAGTGTGGATGATCTGGTGCCCAATCAGGTGGGATCTCCGGCTGAAGATCTGCCCACATTCCAAGCATGTGTACAGATGCTCTCGGGTGTGGATGTTCCGGTGGCGGATCAGGCTGGACCTGTGACTGAAGCTCTTCCCACATTCCCCACACATGTAGGGCTCTTCCCCCGTGTGGGTGTGCCAGTGGGTGAGGAGCATGGAGCTCCGGCTGTAGGTCTTGCCACATTCCAAGCATTTGTAGGGATTCTTCCTAGTGGGAGGCTGCTCATGGACCTCCTGGTCGCAGCTCTGGCTCAAGCTCCGGTCGCCTTCCCGGCACAGGGTGGGTCTTTCCTCCTCAGAGCACCCTGGGCTGGCTTTGGAGCCCCTCCTCCTGGGGTACCTTCGTGGCTTTCCCTCCCCACTACCTTCCTGTACCGTGGAGCCCTTCAAAACGGCCTCTCCCACCAGGCTCTGCTGGGGGGATTTGTCCTCCGTGCTCTCCGTCCTCAGCTCGGGGCCTGGGGCAGGAAGGAAGAAGGACAGGGAGGGGATTTGCCTCTGGCCCAGAGGGAAGGCCAAGGACATCCCCCCAACTCCGGCCCCGGCAGGACGGTGGCGGTAGCGGGGTTGTCCTGCAGCCGGGGGCCATGCTCAGCTGGGAGACACAGGACAAGACAAGGCAAAGGGGCACTGACTTCCTCCTCACCTGCCTGGGGGTCCCGGGGCATCTTCCTCTTCCTTGCAGCCTCCTCCTCTATCTGGCCAAGGTTTGGGAAGGAGAAATCCTGGTGTGGGGGGAAAAACAAAGTGTGAGTGCATTGGCTTGGGGGTTCCTCCTGCCCAGGTCCATCTCTAGAAGTCACTAGGTGTCCTGTGTCCACAATAACCCCTATGAGTGACCCAACTGCAAACCATGTTGGGCACAGACCTGCTGACCTACATTCCAGGTGATCCATGCTGGCAGTACCTTGGGTTTGCCAGGTTTTGGTAGCAGGGGGGCTCCAGGGCTGGGTTCTGTGAGCAGCTGCCACAAACTTCCCCCACGTCCAGCAGAGCCAATTCCAGCTGGCTCCAGGACGGACCCACCGCTG